>NC_057795.1:608408526-608409552 GCF_018294505.1 Triticum aestivum | reverse complement strand
AGGTGTTTCATATATTGTGCTATAGCTAGCTAATTAATAGAGAGAAGTGTCCTCTCTTTTGTCCGTGCTTGGTCGACGCTACGTACCATACATACATACGTATAGATAGGACTAGCTAGACACGCTAGCTAGCTAGTAAGCAAACAGAAGATCGTCATGAACATATATGCATACAGAGAGAAGTGATATCGACCACCTCTCCTTCTCCGAGAGATTGGTCGAACAAACAAGTTCTCGTATATCTATCCGACACTACCAGCTACATATATACAATAATTATCTTTTACAAATATATAATCTCCTAAAATACGGACGCGTGGTCCACATAGTATTCTCCGTCTTCAGCAATCACGTGGTCAAGAAAGAATGCCGCCAATTCCTCTTGAATTGCTCGCATGCGATATGGTGCTAGGAGTTCATCCCGCATCCGAAACATCTACTTTTAAGAAGGGGGTCAATACATATATATATATATATATGAATGAATGAAACTCAATACAAATGATGGTAATAAAATAAAATTGTGAATATTGTTATTTATGCACTTCATATTGTTTGTCGGAGTAGCTCCGCTCACAGGTCGTGTGGCGGATGGACTCGCAAATGTAGTATCCACAGAAATCATTCCCTTGTTCCTGCCACAACCACTTTACAAGAAATAGAGGTCAATCAAACTGATAATTAGCAAGCATGCTAAATGGTATTGATGAAACTAGCGCTTGAATCACTAGGAGATGCCTGGAATATGCTACTATATAGTACTTACTTTCGGGTGCCTAAATTGCAGCTTCTTCGGTAGTCCTGGAGCTTTTTTGGTGAAAATAATGTTATCGGGGAGGGGGTATCGGTACCCCCCCCCTTGTGTCAAAGTTTCTTCTTTCTCCTCTATTCCTTTCTTTCTTCTTCTCCTCTCATGTTGAAGTTATCGGGAGGGGTATATCGACGATGACAGAGGAGAAGATCGAAGAAAAAAAAGAAGAAAAAAAGAGGAGAAGAAGAAAGGAATAGAGGAGAAGAAGAAAAAAT
>NC_057795.1:608331929-608408374 GCF_018294505.1 Triticum aestivum | reverse complement strand
TGGCACCAACCGGGACTAATGCCCCCCTTTAGTCCCAGTTGGTGCCACCAACCGGGACCAAAGGCCAATTTTCAGCAGCCCAAAGGGCGGGAAGCGGCGGCCTTTGGTCCCGGTTGGTGGCACCAGCCGGGACTAAAGGGGGGCATTAGTCCTGGTTGGTGCCACCAACCGGGACCAAAGGCACCCTTTAGTCCCGGTTGGTGCCACCAACCGGGACCAAAGGCCTTGTGCTGCCCCGCCCCAAATGTTTAGTCCCACCTCGCTAGTTGAGAGGGAGCCGCACCAGTTTATAAGGTGCGGTGCGGCTCCCCTCTCGAGCTCCTCTCTAAAGCAGGCATTCGGGCCTAACTCTGCCATCTGTGCCTGTGGGCCTACTGGGCCTTCCACGGGCCTGAATCCTGGCCCATAGGGTTTCTAGTCGTATTCAGGTCGTGGGGGCCCTGTAGGTGGCATTTTTTTGTTTTTTTGTTTTATTTGTTGCTTTATTTAGTTTATTTTGGTTTTGGTTTATTTTTCTTTTGGTCTTTTGCTTTATTTTTTAATACTTTTTGCTTTTAGTTTTAGAAAAATTATAAACTTTCTGTTAGTGCCATTAGTTTTCAAATCTGAAAACTCTTTTTTTGTTTCCTTTGTTTCTTTATTTATTTTATTTTTTTTCTACTTACAACAAAATACTTATTGTTGCTATTTTTATTTTTTTCAGTTTTTTGTTCTGTTTTCTGCATTATTTATTTTTTGTTGTTTTTTGCTTTATTTTTTAATTCTTTTTGCTTTTAGTTTTAGAAAAATTATAAACTTTCTGTTAGTGCCATTAGTTTTCAAATTTGGAAACTCTTTTTTTGTTTTCTTTGTTGCTTTATTTATAAACCGGTGTGAGAGCCCTTCGGTTGGCGAGGTTTTAAAATTCATAGTTTTCAAATGAACTCTGAAAAAGTTGGCATAGCATGTGCATGTACAAAACGGACAATGGTATCATACTCGTCTGTTACAAAGTTGGCATGTTATCATCATAATAGTTGCGGGAGAAAGTCTTCACTTTTTCTTCGCTTGTGTCGTTTGCTTATTGCGCCGTAACCATGGATAATCTTCATCGTTTATCAGGATGCTTGGGTCAGCCTTGACTTTGAAGGGGGGAATTTCATGAAACTTTTCATACTCTTCAGACATGTCTGTCTTGCCCTCCACTCCCAGGATGTCCCTTTTTCCTGAAAGAACTATGTGGCGCATTGGCTCATTGTATGATGTATTCACTTCCTTATCTTTTCTTTTCCTCGGTCTGGTGGACATGTCCTTCACATAGATAACCTGTGCCACATCATTGGCTAGGACGAACGGTTCGTCAGTGTACCCAAGATTTTTCAGATCCACTGTGGTCATTCCGTACTGTGGGTCTACCTGTACCCCGCCTCCTGACAGATTGACCCACTTGCACTTAAACAAAGGGACCTTAAAATCTACTCCGTAGTCAAGTTCCCATATGTCTGCTATGTAACCATAATATGTGTCATTTCCATTGTCGGTTGCTGCATCAAAGCGGACACCGCTATTTTGGTTGGTGCTCTTTTCATCTTGGTCAATCGTGTAAAATGTATTCCCATTTATCTCGTATCCTTTCCAAATCATTACAGTCGAAGATGGTCCCCTGGACAACAAGTACAGCTCATCACAAACAGTGCTGTCCTCTGAGACATGTTTCCAACCAACTGCTAAAAGTCCTGATGTGTTGACATGTAATCCAGTCGTCGCACTGCTCCGGGTGCTTGGAGCGCAGACTGTTCTTGTGTTCATCGACATACGGGGTCACCAAGGTAGAGTTCTGTAGAACTGTGTAGTGTGCTTGAGACCAAGAATATCCGTCCCTGCATATTATTGAGTCCCTTCCAAGCATGCCTTTTCCAGTCAGTCTCCCCTCATACCGCGATTTAGGGAGACCTATCATCTTAAGGCCAGGAATGAAGTCACCACAAAACCCGATGACATCCTCTGTTTGATGGCCCATGGAGATGCTTCCTTCTGGCCTAGCGCGGTTACGAACATATTTCTTTAGGACTCCCATGAACCTCTCAAAGGGGTACATATTGTGTAGAAATACGGGCCCCAGAATGACAATCTCGTCGACTAGATGAACTAGGACGTGCGTCATGATATTGAAGAAGGATGGTGGGAACACCAGCTCGAAACTGACAAGACATTGCGCCATATCACTCCTTAGCGTTGGTACGATTTCTGGATCGATCACCTTCTGAGATATTGCATTGAGGAATGCACATAGCTTCACAATGGCTCGTCGGACGTTTTCCGGTAGAAGCCCCCTCAATGCAACCGGAAGCAGTTGCGTCATAATCACGTGGCAGTCATGAGACTTTAGGTTCTGGAACTTTTTCTCTGGCATATTTATTATTCCCTTTATATTCGACGAGAAGCCAGTCGGGACCTTCATACTGAGCAGGCATTGAAAGAATATTTCTTTCTCTTCTTTCATAAGAGCGTAGCTGGCAGGACCTTCATACTGCTTCGGAGGCATGCCCTCTTTTTCGTGCAAGCATTGCAGGTCCTCTCGTGCCTCAGGTGTATCTTTTGTCTTCCCATACACGCCCAAGAAGCCTAGCAGGTTCACGCAAAGGTTCTTCGTCACGTGCATCACGTCGATCGAAGAGCGGACCTCTAGGTATTTCCAGTAGGTAGGTACCAAAATATAGATTTCTTCTTCCACATGGGTGCGTGATTCTCAGCGTCATTCGAAACAGCTAGTCCGCCAGGACCCTTTCCAAAGATTACGTGTAAATCATTGACCATAGCAAGTACGTGATCACCGGTACGCATGGCGGGCTTCTTCCGGTGATCTGCCTCGCCTTTGAAATGCTTGCCTTTCTTTCGACATTGATGGTTGGTCGAAAGAAATCGACGATGGCCCAGGTACACATTCTTCCTGCAGCTTGCCAGGTATATACTATCGGTGTCAAGTAAATAGTGCGTGCATGCGTGGTATCCCTTGTTTGTCTGTCCTGAAAGGTTACTGAGAGCGGGCCAATCGTTGATGGTCACGAACAGCAACGCCTTTAGGTTAAATTCCTCCTGTTTGTGCTCATCCCACGTACGTACATTTCAATGCGAAAACAAATGCGATCATAATTGCAACCAAGGTAACAACTGATCCAACGGCATAATGATACCAAGCCTCGGTATGAATGGCATATTTTCTAATCTTTCTCATCTTCAAGCGCATTGCATCCATCTTGATCTTGTGATCATCGATGACATCCGCAACATGCAACTCCAATATCATCTTCTCCTCCTTAAGTTTTTTTATTTTTTCCTTCAAGAAATTGTTTTCTTCTTCAACTAAATTTAACCTCTCGACAATAGGGTCGGTTGGAATTTCCGGTTCAACAACCTCCTAGATAAATAAAATCTATGTCACGTTGGTCGGCATAATTTTCATAAACAATAAATGAACCAATAGTTATGAAAAGATAATATATACCACATCCGAATCATAGACAGGACGAGGGCCGACGGGGGCGGATACCAAAACCATCGGCGCACTATATAAGATGCAATAATAAAAGTAAGAAAATAATACAAGTATCTATCTAAACAAACAAGTAATAATATTTTTCCTTTCAGAAAGAAGATAAGAACAAGAGGCTCACCACGGTGGTGCCGGCGATGAGATCGGCGCGGGTGATCGACAACGGTGAAGACGGGGACGGGGCGTGACGGACCGCTAAACCTAGATAAATATTGAGGAAAATGGAGCTTGGCGGTCGAGCTTGGAGAGGAGAAACCTTAAGTAGTGTGGCTCGGGCATTCCATCGAACACCTTGTGTGCATAGGAGGTGAGCTAGAGCACCACCAAGCCCTCTCCCCCTCGGCCAGAAAAAACAGAGCAGTGTGCTCTGCTCTTGCGCGAGGGGCTATATATAGGCACCACTATTGGTCCCGGTTGGTGGCATGAACTAGGACTAAAGGTAACCCTTTTGGTCCCGGTTCATGCCACCAACTGGGACCAATAGTGGTGGGCCAGGAGCCAGGACCATTGGTCCCAGTTCGTCCCACCAACCGGGACCAAAAGGTCCGGACGAACCGGGACCAATGGCCCACGTGGCCTGGCCGGCCCCCTGGGCTCACGAACCGGGGCAAATAGCTCCATTGGTCCCGGTTCTGGATTGAACTGGGACTAATGGGCTAAACTGGCCTGGACGAAAGCCCTGTTTTCTACTAGTGTCACTCGTTCAAGAGCTACCCAAAGAGCAACACAGCTAACCAATTTCTGTGGGCATTTTGCATTCGTCTCAATCTCAGAGCCCAACAAAGTGGATGAAGTCTTCATGGAACCTGAATGGATTCAAACCATGCAAGAAGAGCTTCAACAGTTCAAGCTGAACAATATATGGGAATTGGTCAAGCGTCCTGACCCTCGCAAGCACAACATAATAGGCACCAAATGGATATATCGCAACAAACAAGATGAGGATGGTCAAGTTGTCAGAAACAAAGCTCGTCTAGTTGCTCAAGGATATACTCAAGTTGAATGAATTGACTTTGATGAAACATTTGCTCCAGTGGCTAGGCTTGAAGCCATTTGCATAATGCTCGCCTAAGCAAATCATCATAACATCCTTCTATATCAAATGGATGTGAAGAGTGCCTTTCTCAATGGAAAGATTGAAGAAGAAGTCTATGTTGCACAACCACCAGGCTTTGAAAATCCAAAACATCCTGATATGGTATACAAGCTCAACAAGGCACTGTATGGCCTCAAACAAGCCCCTCGTGCTTGGTATAACACACTCAAATACTTCCTGAAGAGGAAAGGATTCAAACCTGGTTCTCTAGATCCCACTCTCTTCACGACGACATATGATGGTGAACTGTTCATGTGCCAAATCTATGTTGATGACATTATCTTCGGCTGCACCAACAAGAAATACAGTGATGAGTTTGGTCATATGATGCAAGAGCAATATCAGATGTCCATGATGGGTGAGCTGAAGTTCTTTCTAGGTCTCCAAATCCGCCAGCAACGCAATGGCATCTTCATATCTCAGGAAAAATACCTCAAAGATTGTCTGAAGAAGTTTGGAATGCAAGACTGCAAAGGACACACGACGCCAATGTCAACCAAAAGTCATATGGGTCCCGATGACAATGGTAAAGAGTTTGATCAAAAAGTATATCGCTCCATGATTGGTTCTTTGCTTTACTTATGTGCATCTAGGCCAGATATCATGATTAGTGTTTTCATGTGTGCTCGATTCCAAACGGCACCAAAGGAATCGCATCACTTAGCTGTGAAACGAATTCTTCGATATTTGGCTTACACCCCAACATTAGGATTGTGGTATCCAAAGGGCTCAGAGTTTGATCTAGTTGGATTCTCAGATGCTGATTATGCTGGTGACAAGGTTGATCGCAAGTCCACATCAGGCACATGTCACTTTCTAGGACGATCTCTTGTCTGTTAGTCTTCAAAGAAGCAGAACTGTGTATCTCTCTCCACTGCTGAATCCGAATACATTGCTGCTGGATCTTGCTGTGCTCAGCTTCTCTGGATGAAGCAAACTCTCAAGGACTATGGTATCCATCTGAAGAATGTGCCTCTCTACTGCGACAATGAGAGTGCAATCAAGATTGCCAACAACCCAGTTCAACACTCGAAGACAAAGCACATTGAAATTCGTCATCACTTTCTCAGAGATCATGTTATGAAGGAAGATATTGATATCATTCATGTCAAGACAGAAGAGCAGTTGGCTGATATCTTCACAAAGCCCTTGGATGAGAAAAGGTTTTGCAAGTTGCGGTGTGAGCTAAATATCTTGGAATCCTCAAATGTCCTGTGATTAGGCACACATCCTAACACTTATGCATTTTGATGACTTATATGTGCAACACACAAAGTAATGTATGTCTTCAATCAATGAAGACATACACTCTAAGTGTGAATACATTAATGCGGAATTTGACTTCAGAGCGCCACGATAATTGTGTGCTGTGTCTGGGTCTAATACTTCCTATACGGTGGGTAACGCCACCACCAAAATCTTGTTTGAAGTGTTTCTCTTGGCGTCATGTTTGCATAGTCTTCGCATTTAATTTATCTTCAACATTGATTCGACTTCATGATTATCTTCGCAATGTTGATTTGGTCTTATCCAAAAATTATATGCATGTTCGTATTCTGTCCTCTACAGCATTCACTTATAGCTATGTTTTCTAGTTTGAATCTTTTGAACTAAGTGAATGTGATCGGACCCTAACCTCTCTATGCTTTCTACCTCAAACTCTATCTATCCAAATCATATGCATTCTGTTGAAACTGTCGAATGTCTTCTCTACGTTCTTGTCAGCAGAAGACACAGAGACAAACATTTATATCTGTTTTGATGCTATACCCTTTGCCTGAAAACCGGAGAATTTGAAACAACCACCCCGACAATCCAAGCGTGGGTCGGAACATGGAACAACTTCCAAGGTGTTGCATGCTTATCACGTGTCCGTCAGATGTGAACCGCCAGGGGCACCTGCATAATTGCGACGTGCCGTCTCTTTCCTTATAAATACCCATCACATCTCGGTCAAAAATTCTTCTTCCACCTCACCACCTCTCGCAAACCCTAGCGCCTCCGCTAGCCCTCGACGATGCCGGTGACGAAGCGCTTAGCTGTCGCAACTTCTCCGACGCCGTCCTCACACCGACCACGGACCTCTTCCTCTCCGCCATTTCCGTAGGTGTCCTCCATCGCCAAGTTAGGGCGCAGAAGATCGAACTGCTCGGCCTCATCTTCTACTTCGTCTAGCAGTTCATCGTGTGGTAAATTAAAACCCTCTTTTTACCGTCTTTTTGATCCTATAGATTCATCACTTCTACCAAAAGTGGTTTCTGCCTCCACAAAGTTGGATCTATCCTATCTGCATCTCATATACTGCTTAGTATATGAACTTATGCTTCACATAGTTAGATTCCTCACTTGTACTTATTCCTGGATTCGTATAACTCTGGAACCAACTCTCAACATATAAGTGAATGTCTTCGCGCTATGAGGTCAATGTCTTCTAAACTGATTTATCTTCAAAAGTCTTCTGAGAATGCATATGACCTCTTCCCCTTCCCTCACATCTCTAATGCTGTCACAGGTACATGTCTGTGGGAGAATCCCTTGGTTCTCATAGTCTGCATTCATTTGCAGAATTCTTACAGCATAACATCAACTCTCCCGAAGCCAGTTCCTGTCTGACCAACAGACGGAAGCCTTTGACAGTGTTGAAGCCATTCAGTCTAAACCTCATGGCAACAAAGAAGTCTGCAAGGAAGGGTGGGAAACAGCACCGTGGGAACACTTCCAAGGATTTGCCTCCAGATTTGCACGAGATGTACAAAACAGGCCCAGAGGAAACCTATATACTGGAAGCAAGAATCGAATCCAATGGATTCAAATATATTGGACTGGGGAATGGTTCAAGTACCGATTCGTCACAGAAGAGTATGCAGAGAAGAATGCCATCAAGGCACCCTGGGGTGATATTCTGTACAAAAATCTTCCTCCCAGAACCCAGGCTGAAGCAATTGAGCAAGGCTTCTATCCATGCATGGTGCGCGGACCACAGCCAGAGAATGCTGACCTTTCCTCTCTGCTATGGTGCCGTGAAGACAATCTCTTCAATCGCAACTACGATTTTGCAAAAGACTCTGCTGTAAAGAACAAGAAGGAATTTGGCCTTGACTTCAACCCTGGTCCTTCCTCACCTCGGGAAGATGGCACACGTGAAGCCAATGAGAACAGGATCGGCCCCTACTACAACCTCGACAGCCTCATCACACACATCGCCGTCCAAGGTGGGAAAGTAGATCATTATTTTGATGATGCTGACACTGATGACGCTCTTGCTCCTCCTAAGCCGCAGAAGCAAAAGAAAGCTAAGGCATCAAAACCATTTGCTGCTCCAAAAGTCTTCTCGAGTGAAGCCATTGGCAACTGCCCCTCCTGCTCCAAGCAACACCTCTGAAGATCTCTCTTGCATCTCCAAGAAGCGCGAGAAGCCTCAGAAGAAAATTGTTCAAAGATCCAGTCAAGCACTGACACCTGCTGCCGTTCTGCAGAACGAATCTGAAGCCATTGATCTGTCTTCAGATGAAGAATTTGGCAATGATGCTCTTGAGCAACTAATCAAGAGCAAGCAAGAGGCGGAGATCTTCAATGATCTGTCATTCTTTGATGTGAACATTTTGGATAAATTCATTGATGAGTGGTTCGACAATCCAGATCTCAGTTTTGATGATCTTCAACTCCCCATAGGCATCAGCGTTGCTTTCCAAGGCGCAACTGCGCCTTAGCTGGCTCTGGCCGAGCGAATTGTTGAATTGAAGAACAAGATAGACTTTGAGAAAGAGCAGTTCAAGAAGCCTGTGGCCAAGCTCAGTGTGGCTGATGTTCAGAAATTCAAGCTAATGCTGAATGACTTCAAGGAGGCGTTTCGTAAGAAACGCGAGGAAGCCAAAGGTTCAAGAGAGCGCATGAAAAATCTTGCTGCCAAGTGCGTTCAAGCTTACAACGAAGCTGAGAAGAGCAAGGAACTCGGGCGTCCTGGCATTGACCCATCAATGGCTGCCAAAAAGAAGAAGAAGCATACTGTGGCACAATCTGAAGCTCCACGGCGGGAAGAACCTCACATTGTCTTCCCTGCCAGCATGACAGGCTCGAAGCCTAAGGTCCCCACAGTGGCTTCAGAACAGAAGAAAACCAAGGCATCTGAAGCCGATGCCAGGAAGCGGAAAACCAAGAACAACACTGATGATGCACCACCCCTAAGAAGAGAAAAACCAAGAAGAGAGATTGGGCTGCTACCACAGAGTCCCTTGTTGATGAACCCATTGCCTTTGCTCATCCTGACACTGAAAATCAGGAGCGTCAATTGATCGTTCATGAGTCTGCTTCCACAGAGGCTCCTGAAGCTCAAGAGGATCCAGTCGTTGACCCCATCGTGACTGAAGATATTGGTTCCCAAGACAATGTAGAAGATGATGAAGTCCTTCCTCAGATTGAGAGCCCGACGGTATCATCGTCTGTTCAAGCGAACAGCGAGCTCATCAGTATTGGTCGTCCTTTGACACAAATCACTCAAGATGCCTCGTGGGCTGATCGCCCCAACCAGAAACTCCAAGTCAAGATTCACCAAGTACACCCCGTCCTCCACCAGCACAAGTCACCAGTCCATTGGTGAATGATGATAATTACATGGAGACCACACCCTCGCCAAAGGCGTCGCCCGTGTTTCAACGGCTTCGCAAAGGTCTAAGGCCATATGTCTCCATGAATACCATCACAGAAGAAGACTCAAATCAGTCCAGCTCAGTGGCATGTCAAGTGTTTCCTGAAGATAATCCTTCTGTGACGGTTCCCTCGTCTGAAGCCAATGTTGCTGAAGACAATCCGACTGCATCAGCCAAAGAAAGACAAGAAGAAGAGCATGTTGCTACTCCCGCTACCTCCCAAGAAGTTGTTCTCGAGGAGAACGTGTCTATGCCCGATCCTCTAGCTACTCAAGTGGAGGTTGAGAATCCTGAGGCGACCACCAACAACATTCTGAAGCCAATGACGTTGTCATGGCTGAAGACAATGTGGCGCCTGTAGTGAACACTGTGCATGAATCCTCTGATGCACCTGCAACAACTGAGCAGCCTGACGCCTGTGCTAATGCCACTGCTCCTGTTCCACCACCAAGGCCCCACACCATTGAGCATGCATTCTATCAAGGCGAACTTGTCCCTGTAAGATGGCCAATTCTGGTTCCTCCGCCTGCTCCCGTACCTCAGTTTGACTATCATGTGGAGCACATGCCTCAGGTTCAGAAGCCAAAACCAAGGCTGCCAAGGTTTCCAGGTACTGCATCAGCACCAGGCTCATTCAATGCAAATGGCTTCATTGCACACAACACTTTCTTCGATAGCGCCAAGAACCCATATTCCAAGCCAAGAATATCATCAGATCGGTTCTGGAGTTATCAGTAGTGCAGCTATTACTCCTGTATTCTATACAATCAGGAGCGCACACTTCCTCATATGTGTCTGGACACTAAAGCCATCGCTGGCCTGCCCTGCTTGGAAGAAGCGCTGGATTGCCTCAGAGAAGCAGGCCTTTTGCAGTTTGTTACTGACAAGGAACACTGGAATGAAGAACTGCTGCTCCAATTCTATGCCACTGTTCATATTCGTGGCTACAACAGGGATCCGAAGACATGGGTCCTTGAGTGGATGAAAGGAAATGTCCATCATGAAGCCAAAGCTCTTGATATCATTGAGCTCACTGGCCTGCCCACTCCAGGTGATCTGTTTGAACCTAGTTGTCAGCTTCATCGTGATGCTTTGGAAAGCATTTTCCACAAGCCTGAACCTATCGGCATTCTGGGAATGGGGGTCCCTAGACTTGCCTGCCTGCGACCTGCGGCGTGGCTCAAGCGAAGGCCTAGTGCAGCCCAACTTCATCAGCTCAAGCTCAAGACCCTCGCGAGGGGCCGAGCCTCGCGGGGCGGACGACAGGAAGCTTCCTCAGGCGCAGCCTCATCAGGCATGCTCGCGAGGAGGCGGAGAGGTCAAGCCAGGGCACCTCACGAGGAGCCCATAACACAAGCCATGACGATCAAGACCAGGCGGGCGCCGGCCTACGCAGTGTCCTTGTTTCCCCTTTGGTGCAAGGGGGGCAAGCACAGGCCAAGGCATCAGGCAAAGGTTACCATTTCAGTGCAACAAGACCAAGACCAGCAGAACGGCAGGAAGGAGGTCATCGTGGAGCCCAGGACAGCGTCACCGCCAGAGTCTTTGGTAGTCGAAGACCAACTTTAGTCAGGATAAGTGCACTAGATGTTCCCCTTCAAAATGGCCAATTGTTGGCGCCCTTCCCGCTCAATATTTGGGAAGAGGCCCGGGGCCTCTCACTCTATATATAGGGATAGCCACGATAGTATAGAGGCATCTGGAATCAACCCCTCCAAAGGGACACCACCACCACGAGAACACCCCTCGCGAGGCTGTTCTTCCCTTGTACTGTTCATCATCAGCCCCTCAGGCAATCCACACACCACAAACTAGAGTAGGGTATTACATCACAATGGTGGCCCGAACTAGTATAAACCTTGTGTCCCTTGTGTTGTTCTTCGTGTAGTCTAGATTCCTTGCAAAGCACGCGAGCTGGTAGGGGAAAGATCTTCGCGCGCACCCCAGAGTTCAAACCTCAATGGTTTGCCAGAACCCAAAATCCGACATTTGGCGCGCCAGGTAGGGGTGCGCCGGAATCTTTCTTCCGCTGATCGCGTGTGATCTTCCGTCGTATCCATGTCTGACGCTCGCCGGGCTCGCGCCGAGCGTCGGGCTGCTCTCGCCACCCGCGTCGCCCAGACGGCGCCCCTTAGTGTACGCCCCCGTCGTTCCCCGTCGCTCGCCGCCAACGCCGCCACCGGCCCGGCGGGGAACGAGCAGCAGGCCTCGTGCCTGCATCCTTCGATGCGGGGGAAGGCCGCTGTCGGTGTCAACACCGGCGGATCTCGGGTAGGGGGTCACGAACTGTGCGTCTAGGCGGATGGTAACAGGAGACGAGGGACACGATGTTTACCCAGGTTCGGGCCCTCTTGATGGAGGTAAAACCCTACGTCCTGCTTGATTAATATTGATGATGTGTGTTACAAGAGTAGATCTACCACGAGATCAAGGAGGCTAAACCCTAGAAGCTAGCCTATGGTATGATTGTTGTTCGTCCTACGGACTAAAGCCATCCGGTTTATATAGACACCGAAGAGGGCTAGGGTTACACAGAGTCGGTTTCAATGGTAGGAGATCTACATATCCGTATCGCCAAGCTTGCCTTCCACGCCAAGGAAAGTCCCATCCGGACACGGGACCAAGTCTTCAATCTTGTATCTTCATAGTCTTGGAGTCCGGCCGATGATGATAGTTCGGCTATCCGGACACCCCCTAGTCCGGAACTCCCTCAGTAGCCCCTGAACCAGGCTTTAATGACGACGAGTCCGGCGCGCATGTTGTCTTCGGCATTGCAAGGTGGGTTCTCCCTTCGAATAATTCATAGAAGATTGTGAACACCAGGATAGTGTCCGGCTCTGCAAAATAATTTCCACATACCACCGTAGAGAGAATAATATTTACACAAGTTCAATCTGCTGACGTATTTCGTGACATGACGTCACAACACTACCAAGCCTTTACTCGAATCATTTTTATTGTACCACCTCAGCGCGTTTAGCAAAGCGGTTTCCTTGGCACGTCTTGTCGAAGCAGAGATCGTGTTCCCCCTTATTCCGGGATTCCCATCAATACGGACGTGGGTAACCCAACCGCGCCATTGATTGCGGCGCTTGGGGGATAAGTGAGTTTTATCAGGCTGGTGGGGACGCATGTTTCCGGCCGCCCATATAAGGGGATTAAGATCCAACCCTTTCACCTGCGCCTTCTTCCTCCTTGGCTTATCCATATCTGCGAACTCGAGTTCCAGCGCCCAAGTCCGCACATCTCACCTCAACCTTCTCCAAATATGTCCAGAGCGGGAGGCAAGTGGATGGCCTCCTCCGTCACGGAGGGGCAGATCCAGAAGCTGCGCAGCGTCGGATACTTGTCCAGCGACATCGCGCACCGGCTTCCCGATGAGGGAGAGCTCATCCCCACCCCCAGGCCCCATGAGAGGGTAGTATTCCTTCCCCATTTCCTCCGCGGACTGGGCTTCCCACTCCATCCCTTTGTCCGGGGGCTCATGTTCTACTACGGCCTGGATTTCCATGATCTGGCCCCGAATTTCATCCTCAACATCTCGGCATTTATCTTCGTGTGTGAGGCCTTCCTCTGCATCCAGCCCCACTTCGGCTTGTGGCTCAAGACCTTCAATGTCAAGCCGAAGGTTGTGAAGGGAAGCCAAGCGGAGTGCGGAGGCGCCATGGTGGGCAGGATGTCCCACGTTACTTGGCTTGAGGGCACTTTCGTGGAAACCATCAAGGGGTGGCAATCGGGGTGGTTCTACATCACTGAGCCGCGTGACCCCGAATAGGCAGTGGCCCCCGAATTTAGATCTGGCATCCCCACACGGCTCACCTCCTGGAAAGAGAGCGGCCGGACTTGGGGTGATTCGGAGGAGCTGACCGGACTCCAAGCCTGCGTCCAAAAGCTGGTGGACAAGAAGCTCAAGCTTGTCAACATGGTCCAGGTCATGCTCATCCACCAGATCCTCCCGTGCCAACGACGGGGCTTCAACATGTGGGAGTTTGATCCGGCGCAGCACCAGACTTTGAGCGGGCTCTTCGACACTATGTACGAAGAGGTCTGGAAGGTGCTGTTCAAGGGTGCCGAGGCTCCTGCATCCGCTACCGAAGATCGCGGATTCAGCTCGCAGCGTCCAGCTGACGAGGTAAGTGATTTTGTCCTTTACGGGACGCTTGTTTTCCATAGTTTGACACTATGCGGGATCTAAACTCCCTTTCCTTTGACAGGGCTGGCTGAAGAAGGCCGAACATGCTATCTGTCCGGCCCCATTGCCAGAGGACCCAGCGGACGCCCGCTTGACGGGGCTGCTGGCTCCGGCACCCCACGTGGTGCTGGAGAAGAAGGCCAAGAAGAAGGCCATGGGTACTCGAAAGAGTTCCCGTTTTCAGGTGTTATCGAACGATGACTCTGAGGCCGACTCCTCCCACAAGGGTGAGGAGGAGAAGAAGAGAGCCTCTCCCCCAGTGGGAGGAGAGAAGAAAAGGAAGGCCTCCCCAACGAGGGAGGCCGAAGGGTCCAAGAAGGGAAAAACTCTTCCCCCGGACTGTTCTGCCAACGCCAGTGACGACGACGAGGACTGGCCTCCAAGGGCCAAGCCCCTGGCGAGATCGTAAGTATCTGGACTCCCGAATAACTCCATGGTTTTTCTATTTTGCCACACAGTGTCTTTCTAATGCCGCATACAACCCTGTAGTCCGCCCAAGGACGATCTTCCCACTTCGTCGAGCGGGTCCTTAGGTGCGTCGGATATGGATTCTCTTCCGACTGCCTCCACCCCCTGTGACACGGACGATGGCGAGGTGGGATCCCAGGAAGGGACCCGCTCGGAGGAGGAGGCCCCGGAGGCATCCCAGGACAACCTCCCGGACTTTGCACCGGACTCGGCTCTGGATCCCGTAGTGGCTCCGGAGTCCGGCGGGCGGCCCCTTCATAAGAAGGGCAAGACCGTGACACCGGCAGCCTCCGTCCAACCGGAGGCGCCGGATAACTTGCTGGAGGCGCTCGATGGCGCCTCCATCAAAGAGGAACACGCGCTGTTATGAGTGCGGTGATTCAGAAGGTGCAGCTCGCCAAGAGCGGGCTGACCAAAGCCTGCAGCAGCCTTCTAACAGGCTTTGAGGTAAGAATTTTGAGATATGTAAAATAGTACCGCATAGACAGTAGCCCCTGATGCTCGGTTCGGTGTTCGGAAAGAAAAGCCGGACTGAGGATCTAAGAAGATATACGCATGAGTCATACAAAATATGTCGATATGGGATTGCAAGCTGCGCTGCTGACCTCTGCCACACTGACTGCGGAGGTCAATACTTTGAAGGAAAACCTCAAGCGGTCCAAGAATGAGCTCGGCCGTGCCAAGAAGCAGCTCGAGGACAAGGAAGGTGAGTGACACCTTATTAAAATTGTACCTTACAGAAAAGGATTTTAGTTGCAAAAAGAATGACAAGGATAACATGGGTATTGCAGGGGCCACTAACGAGGTGGCGACCCTGAAAGAGGCGGTGGCCATGGCCGAACGCAATGCGGCCGCGGAGCGCACCGAGCGAGAGAAGCAGGAGGCGCGGGTGGCGGAGGTACAGCAAGAGCTCCAGGATCTCGTGAAAAAACATGAGAGCCTGGAGCGTGACTCGAAGACTCGAGAGTCTGAGCTTGCAACGGCTCTTGAGAGTGCCAAAGCCGCTAAGGCCGAAGCCTACAAGGCCCTCCAGGAGATCGAGGCAGTAAAGAAAATAGCAGCGGGTAAGGCATTTTTCATGCAAAGTAAGCATGTGAGTGTTAATTACCTGTCGCTTACCCGAATTCGGAGCTCTCCAGGAGCGTTCGCAGATCTTCCTCGCAGCGTGTCCGATGCTGCCGCATTCTTCCGGGCCAAGGAGGGGAGCTCGACGGAGAAGGTCTTCTGGTCTCAGTATACTGAGGCCGGACATCCGGTGCCCCTTAGCGACCAGCTGAAGTAGCTGGTCGAGCTCCACAAGGGGGCCGAACAGGCCATGAAGGGCCTCATAGTTCGGCTATGGCCTAAGGAGGCCATGCCTGGGAGCTACTTCGGCCTGGTGCGACGGCTGGTGGATGCGTGCCCGTGGGTTAAAGTCATCAAGCAATCCGCCTGTATTGAAGGTGCCCGTCGGGCCCTTGCCCGCACAAAGGTGCACTGGGGCAAGATGGATGCCCAGAAGCTCGTGACGGACCCACCACCGGAGGGCAAGGAGCATCGCACGCCCGAGATGTATTATAAGAGTGTGCTGAAGGGCGCTCGCACTATTGCAGGTGAGTGCTCCAAAGATGTAATATTTGAGTAGACTCGCATTTTGTTATCCTGTGCGCTGAAAACTGAGTTCATTTGCACGAAGCAACGCATTTTAATTTAAAATATTACCTTCTGTGCGGCTGTTTATCAAATCTGAGAGATGGCAAGTCGTCGGCTTCAGCCCCCATGCCACGAGTGCTGGGGTGTTCGGGATAAATGTGAGCACTCTTGTTCCCATATTTGGGTCCATCTAGGGAGGCGCTCAACACAATGAACAAGGCAACCGGACTTATAATGCTTGAACACTCTCACTTAGCCATAGAATTCTATAATTTTAAATTTCGGCGAAGCCCCTAGTCTTCGGAAGGCCGAATTTGGGGCGCTATCCACGCCTGGGCTGGACAAAAACCGGCTCCTCGCTCTAAGCGGCATAAGTCTTTAGGGACTCGCAAAAAACCTCTCGAACAGCGACCAGCTCTTGCCTCATCATGACGGTCAATTTTAGCTTTCTCCACTGAGGCGTTAACCCAGCTCAACTGGGGTGCAACCGTAGTGGTTCTCCCAGTGCTACCTTAGCCGATACAACGGAACGTAAGGTACCAAAACATGGGAGCCGGGCAAACTCAACTATTGACCCAAGACATGATTCGGAGTTGATGCATATAATGCTATAAGTTCGGGGTGCCGCACTTGTGAAAGCGTTCGGACTTATCACACCATGATGCGGGGAACATAAGCCCCTGGTGTATTTAGCCGTACCAAAACGTACGGATGCGTAATGTCACAAATGAACATATGTATAAAAGAGAAATGCAATTGGAAGCAAAAAGGTGTTGCATTACTTATTCAAGAAAAACTGATGTAAGTGCAGAATGATACAAATGGTGTGATAAGCAAGGGATGGGACTGTTAAACATGTCCCCCCTCCAGGGGTAGGCTACAGAATGGTGCGTAAAACGGATTAAATGCTCATAATGGAGACCACCTGGATATTCGTTGTAGCCTTTATACTTCCCTGGCTGTTGCATCGTGAGTTCGGCAGGTCTGCTGCCGGACAGGGCCTCTGACAAACGGAGTCCTGCGGGTAAAAAAAAAGAAAAAGAACGACACACTTGAAAGCCCCTGGTGTGGTTGAGCCGCATCTGGGCCTATCGTGGTCGTGCCCCTCTCCCCATGCCCATGGTATCTTCAGAGCATAATGGTGTACGTGAAGGATCTGTCTTGATGTTTTACAGGGGCCGGGGTTGGGGCCGCACTGCTACGCGTGCTCGGAACGTGCCAGGTGGTCTTGTTGTATATTACTCCGGGCACGTTTAGCCGTGTCCGGTCTCTTGACGGCCGAACTCGAGAATTGCCTTAAGAGGCTGCACTGTACTTCTGCCGCGAGAGCCGCTGTATGTTCCTCTGTTCGGAGAGAACGTTCAATGTTTCCGTTGACCGTGATGACCCCTCGAGGGCCTGGCATCTTGAGCTTGAGGTATGCGTAGTGTGGCACCGCGTTGAACTTTGCGAACGCGATACATCCAAGCAGAGCATGAAAGCCGCTGCGGAACAGAACTATGTCGAAGATTAACTCCTCGCTTCAGAAGTTATCCGGGGATCTGAAGACTACTTCCAGTGTAACTGAGCCTATACAATTGGCTTCTACACCTGGTATGACGCCTTTAAAGGTTGTCTTGGTAGGTTTAATCCTTGAGGGGTCTATGCCCATTTTGCACACTGTGTCCTAATAAAGGAGGTTCAGGCTGCTGCCGTCCTCCATCAGGGCTCTGGTGAGGTGAAATCCATCGACGATTGGGTCTAGAACCAATGCGGCGAATCCGCCATGGCGGATGCTGGTGGGGTGGTCCCTCCGGTCAAAAGTGACCGGGAAGGAGGACCATGGATTGAACTTCGGGGCAACTGGCTCCATCGCGTATACGTCCCTTATTGCCCGCTTCCGCTTCCTTTTGAGTATATGCGTTGCGTAGATCATGTTCACCGTTCGCACCTGTGGGGGGAAACCCTTCTGTCCTCTATTGTTCGACGGACGGGTCTCTTCCTCGTCATCGCTGTGCAGCCCCTTGTCATTATTTTCGGCAATTAACTTGCCTGCCTATTTGAATACCCAATAGTCCCTGTTGGTGTGATTAGCTGGCTTTTCGGGGGTGCCGTGTATCTGGCACAAGCGGTCGAGTATTCGGTCCAAATTGGACGGACCCGGAGTAGTTCTTTTGAATGGCTTTTTCTGTTGACCGGGTTTAGAGCCTCTGAATCCGGCATTGACTGCCGTATCCTCACTATTGTCGCCGTTAATGCGGCGTTTGTTTTTGTTATGACACGACCTGCCATTACGGTCCTTGATATCCGGACTGCCAGAATTTTTGCTGAGGTTGTTGCTGCGTGCTAGCCAGCTGTCGTCACCCGTGCAGAAGCGGGTCATGAGTGATGTGAGGGCTGCCATGGATTTCGGCTTTTCCTATCCCAGGTGCCGGGCAAGCCACTCGTCGCAGATATTATGCTTGAAGGCTGCAAGGGCCTCCGCATCCGGACAGTCGACGATTTGGTTTTTCTTGGTTAAGAACCGTGTCCAGAATTGTCTGGCCGATTCGTCTGGCTGCTGAATTATGTGGCTTAGGTCATCGGCGTCTGGTGGTCACACATACGCGCCTTGGAAGTTATCGAGGAATGCGGCTTCCAGGTCTTCCCAACTCCCAATTGACTCTGCTGGCAAGCTGTTAAGCCAATGCCGGGCTGGTCCTTTAAGCTTGAGGGGGAGGTATTTGATGGCATGAAGATCGTCACCGCGGGCCATGTGGATGTGAAGGAGATAGTCTTCGATCCAAACCGCGGGGTCTGTTGTGCCATCGTAAGATTCAATATTCACGGGTTTAAACCCTTTGGGGATTTGATGATCCATTACATTGTCTGTGAAGCATAGTGGGTGTGCGGCGCCTCTATACTGGGCGATATCACGACGGAGCTCAAAAGAGCTTTGTCTATTTTGTTCGGCCCGGCCGGACTTACTGTGTCCGGCACGACGGTTGTCATCACATATCATGGGGCGCCCACGCGATCCATAGATCGATCTTGATTGTCTTGCCCTATCCTCCAATATATCTCGCAAGTCCGGAGCGTTCCCCTGTGGCCTTGCGCTTTTCGAGTGATGCCGGGGTACGGGTTTAGTGAAGGGCCTAGAGGCCTCTCTGTCGCGACCACGGGGTGGTCGGTCAGCCGTATTGTCTCCTGGTGATGCAGGTTCATACGCCTCCTCTAATCGGGGGAGCAGCTTGCGTTTAGGGTAACTTTTGGAGGGGCGTTCGAGCTCATACTCTTCGGCCGTGAGGACTTCAGTCCATCTGTCGGCTAGCAGATCTTGATCAACTCTAAGCTGTTGCTGCTTTTTCTTGAGGCTGTTTGCCGTGGCCATAAGCCTGCGTTTAAAATGCTCTTGTTCGACGAGATCCTCAGGCACGACGAATTCGTCGTCTTCGAGGCTTGCCTCGTCTCCGGAGGGAGGCATGTAGTCCTCTACCTCTTCTTCTGCCGCTCTCTCATGAGGGCTGGCGTCTCCGTCCTCCTGCGCTGGATCTTGCTGGAGTGGGTTGTCTTTGGCACTGTCCGGTGTATTATTATCTCCGGTGCCGGAATCTTCATTCTTGCTGTGGCGGGATTTAGAGCGGCGCCGCTGATGCCGGCGCTTGGGCTGTTTCTTGGAGGGGTCATCCTCCGCTGTTCCTTCGCCGTTCCCATCCTTTCGGATATCCACCATGTATATGTCATATGATGAGGTGGCTGTCCAGTGCCCGGTGGGCGCTGGTTCTTGGTCGTCTCCGGCATCGTCGTCCATTCCGTCGATGTCTTCGGAGTCGTAGTCTAGCATGTCGGTTAGATCATCGACAGTGGCTACCAAGTGGGTGGTCGGTGGGCTTTGAATTTCTTTGCCGTCCGCATCCCAACCGTCCTGACCGCAATCCGGCCAAGGCTCTCCTGATAACGAGAGGCACTTTAGCGAACTCATGATGTTGCCGAAAGGTGAGTGTTGAAAGATGTCCGCTGGGTTGAACTCCATGATCGGTTCCCAATCAGATCCGATCGGAGGGGGCGTGGGAGGTTCGGAGTCCGGCAAGGAGTCCGGCACCTCGGAGTCACGAGCTTCATGAGGGACAAGGTCAGTGTTCGGCTCTATCGCCGTAGAGGCTGCGGCCCCCGAGGCGGTGTCTAGCCATCCGTCCTCGACCCGCGCAGCCGGCTCCGAATCGAAGATCGGAGCGGGCTCGAGTGCGGCCTCCCGGGTACTGTCCGACTGCAGAGCGAAATCATGCTCGCCGTGACAGTGCGGCACGCTTGGCTGTGGCTCGAATCCATCGAGGATCAAGTCCTAGCGGATGTCCGCCGTGAAGTTCAAACTTCCAAATCTGACCTGACGGCCAGGGGCGTAACTTTCGATCTGCTCCAGATGGCCAAGCGAATTGGCCCGCAGTGCAAAGCCGCCGAATACGAAGATCTGTCTGGGAGGAAGGTCTCACCCTGGACTGCATCATTGATGATGATCGAAGAAGCCATCAAGCCTATTGGTGACGACACAGAGGAACTCTCAATGAAAGCACTAATGTCGGTGTCAAAAACGGTGGATCTCGGGTAGGGGGTCCCGAACTGTGCGTCTAGGCGGATGGTAACAAGAGACGAGGGACACGATGTTTACCCAGGTTCAGGCCCTCTTGATGGAGGTAAAACCCTACGTCCTGCTTGATTAATATTGATGATGTGTGTTACAAGAGTAGATCTACCACGAGATCAAGGAGGCTAAATCCTAGAAGCTAGCCTATGGTATGATTGTTGTTCGTCCTACGGACTAAAGCCATCCAGTTTATATAGACACCGGAGAGGGCTAGGGTTTCACAGATTCGGTTTCAATGGTAGGAGATCTACATATCCGTATCGCCAAGCTTGCCTTCCACGCCAAGGAAAGTCCCATCGGGACACGGGACGAAGTCTTCAATCTTGTATCTTCATAGTCTTGGAGTCCGGCCGATGATGATAGTTCGTCTATCCGGACACCCCCTAGTCTGGAACTCCCTCAGCCGCACCGCCACCCCGTCGCTGACTCCAGCCGGTTCGTCGTCTCATGCCCGTCGTGCCCCCACGGACGCGCATGCTGTGCTGCTCCTGGCGCGTGAGCTCCTGCACTACCGTCCCATCGACGACCTCTACGAGGACTGGCTCGCCCGTATCACCGAGCTCGTCTGTGTCGCAGGGGGCTCTCCTATGCCATCTCTCTCGCCGCCTCGCCTTCCATCCCGCGCAGGAGGCGTGGATCAAAAGGTGCCTTCGCCACCTCCTCCCCAAGAAGGCGCCTTGGCTCCAAGGCACGCGGCCCCAGGACGAGACCCACCGCATCTGGTGCCTGCGCGACAAGAAAGGAGATGCCACGAAATCCCTCGCCCCCAAGAAGGTGCTCGCGTACTCCCTGCACCGGTGCGTCATGACCGCGCTCCTGCTCCAGCGCGCCAAGACCCCGCGCTGCTCCTTGTCGGAGTAAATGACCACGGGTAGCCTAGCCGGCTCCCCCTGGCTCTTCAAAAAATAATGGCCCGATCAAGCCTTCGAGCACCCAAGACATGGGGCCGCCTTCCCCCGGCCGGCTACCCCATCAGCCAACTATCGAAAGGCGGCCCGACCCTAGAATCATCATAAAGAAAGCCGCAGGAGGGCCAACTCCGGAAAGCCGGCCACCACATGGCCAACTCCAAGAAGCCGGCCACAACATTACCGACTCCAAGAAGCCGGCCCCGAACAAGCGGCCCAGATCGAGGCCTCAAAGTTTGCACCAACGTAATGGCGATGGGACGGGGCATGGCAACAGTGAAACATGCCGCCCCCGAATCCCGGAATACGCATGGGTATAGTACACCGTCCGGGGCAGCAATGACCCGTCCGGCGTGGCACAGTTGATATGCTGACCATGACATCACCCACGGCAGGCTGTCAGTACGGCCCACAGGCGGCGGGCCCCTTCGGTCAGAGAGACACCCGAAGGCGGCCACGCTTCCCCTAGTCGGCCTAGGACGTAGCTGGCTCTCCCCAGCCGGCTCGCCCCCTCCCTCGAAGAACATGCATCATTAAGGAGACAAGATGAGGTAAGGCTACAGTGAGCGCCCGCAAGGCGGCGGCACTATAGCCACGCTTACTTCGACAAAGCCCTCGTCATCAAGGGTGAGGCAACAGTAACCATCCCCCGACAAGACCCCCAAGCGGTGGGACCTACCTGTCTACCAGGAGGCTGGTAGCCGGCGGGACCCACCAGTCAGTGGGCCCCAGCGGTCCGTGGAGAAGCCGGCGGGACCCACCAGTCAGTGGGCCCCAGCGGTCCGCGGAGAAGCCGGCGAACGTAGACGCTGACGGCTGGGCCCGCGCCCAGCCGGATTACCATTGTACCCCTAGGGGGTAGGCCTATATAAACCCCCCAGGGCACCCATGCAAAGGGTTGGACTTTGATAGTTTTAGACACAACTTTGAGAGGAGAAGAGAGCTAGCTTGCTCCTTCTTCTTCCTCTCGCCAAACAACTCAATGAGCCTCTTGTAGCTACTTGTTGATCTAGTGATCATGCGTAGACCCGCCAGAGCAGGACTAGGGTGTTATCTCCACGGAGAGCCCAAACCTGGGTAAGATTCGCCGGCGTGCATGTCTTCTCCTTATCTCGTTTCCAGGCACCAGTGATGTCTTATTGGCTCCCACAATGATAAGCCACCCGTTGGCATATGTCGTACCTACCACCCGACATTTGGCGCCCACCATGGGGCTAGGTGCACCGTCGTCCGGAGACCTGTTCTAGAGGGGAACCCTCTTCCTCCCCCGTGAGCGTAGCCAGCCCGGCACGTCCGATGGCGCTTGCCCCGACGCGCTGCAAGGTGTCGACGACGCCTGCACAGCGAGCTGCCTCGCCGATCTTCTTGGCGAGGTTCGCATCTCCGACGAGCCCGCGTCCGACGCGGGCACCGGCTGCCTCGAGAGCCGCCTTGTCAACCTCCTCTACCAAGTCCACATTGCCAGCGAGCCTGTTGTGGATTTGGAGTCGGTTGGCTCCACCGATCCGATGCTTGTCGACTCCGACACAGCATCGCTCGACGCTTTCCCTACCAACGTGGTGGTCTTCGACGATCCTCTCCCTCGGGCCGACAGTGGCGGCAGCACCGTCACCGAGGTGCTGGTCATCAGCCATGGAGTCGCCTCTGGCGAGAACACCCACGACGCCCTGCAAGCGGCACTGCACGATTTGTTCGCCCCCATCCTGGACGACATCGACGCCGAGGCGCTGGAGGCACGCCGCCTTGCCCTCATTACGGAGGGCCAGAAGCTAGCCACCATGAGACGCCTCACCGAGGCGCACCAGCGCGAAGTCGACCGCGCCGCCTTTGGCACACCGCCTCCCGACGGGCCAATCCGTGCCGGCATCGTCCAGAAACGCGGCGCGGCCATCGCCAACATGCTGGGAGCAGAACGCCCGGCCTACGCCATGCCTCTTGAGAACCTACGCGCCTCCCAGCCGGTCGTAGAGGAGTTGAACGGAGTAGGGGCCGACGAGCTCCCCTACATGACCAGGCGCATCCAGCAGCTGATCGACGCGGCCGGAAAGCGGCACGAAGCCGGCTTCCGCGCCGAAAACCCGCCCCCACGCCGAGAGCAGGCGCAACGTCACGAACACCGACTGCGGGCGGAGCCCGCACAAGGCAAGAAAAGGAGTCGGCTGCTAGTCGCAGTCCGACTCGGGTCACCATTGAGCGTGACGCTGAAGGCCGCCCTCGAGCTATGGAGCGACGGGGCGATACGCCTCCTCCCCCGCCTCGTGGGGAGAGATACCCCACCCCGCCGCCTGTCACGCATCCGACTCTCAGCGGCCGACTAGGTCGCTGCGAAGGAGTCGGCGAAAACGATGCCCGCCATCGAATCGACCGCCTAGCGCGATCCCTGGCGCTAGAAGAAGATGATGTCGGTCCGCCTTGTTTCGGCCCCCGCATCCGCGACGAGCCCTTCCCCAAAGGGTTCTCGCTCCCAAGAGACACGCCCAAGTACAGCGGCTCCGTGAAGCCGAAAGATTAGTTGATCGACTACTCCACAGCAGTCCGCATAGCAAACGGCAACAGGCGTGTTGCCGTGAAATATGTTCCCCTGATGCTCCAAGGCACGACGCACACCTGGCTAACAGCCTCAAGTCTTACAGCATTAACAGTTGGCTAGACTTCATGGAAGCCCTCATCCGCAACTTCACCAGCACCTACAAACGGGCTCCCAAGCCCCGACAGCTCTCCTTGTCTGTACAAGGGCCCAACAAGTCAACCCGCAACTGTCTCACGCGTTGGGCCGAGCTCCGAAACTCCTGTGAAGGGGTGCACGAGGTTCAAACCATAGAGTATTTCACGGCCGGGTGCCGAGAAGGCACCCTCCTCAAGCACCGACTCCTCTGCGACGAGCCGACTACCCTCGATGAGCTGCTGGTCATTGCAGACAAGTGCGCCACGGCCGACTCCTCCATGAATACCGAGCTCCAAGTAGACGCCTCCGGGAAGGTGCTCGCGCCGGCTCCCAAGACGCCAGCTGGAGACTCCAACCGACGCCCATACCAGAACGACAAAAAGCGCAAGGCTCCTATGCCGACTACCACCATTCGGCGAGTGGCCATAGTCGAAGACGAACAACTCGAAGGGCGGCCCGCTCCCAAGAAGCAGAAGGGCGGCAGGCCGGCTTGGCAGCCGGCTTTCTCCTACGAGCAAGCCCTTGATGCCCCCTGCAAGTTCCACAGCGGCGCGAAGGCCTCCAACCACACTACTCGGAAATGCCATTGGCTCAAGCGTATCTCCAAGGGCGAAGGGCTGGTGCCGCCTCCGCCTGCTGGTCAGCCGCCTCCGGCTCCTCAGCAGCCGGCCGCTCGGCCAGCTGTCGGAGCTATCCAAGACGAGTTCCCTGGCGATCATGCCACCTACGTCGTCTTTACAAGCCAGCCAGAAGACCGACGAAGCTGGCGCCGACAACACCAAGAAGTCAACGCGGTCGCCTCCAACAACCCCGAGTTCATGCACTGATCGGAGAAACCTATCAGTTGGAGCCGGGCCGATCACCCAGAGGTGATGCCGTCGCCCGGCTCTTATGCGTTGGTTTTGGATGCCACCCTCGCGACAGACAGGCGAGCTGCCCGATTCTCCCGCGTGCTGATAGATGGCGGAAGCAGCAACAACTACTGTATCGTGACACCATGGAGAAGCTGAATATCAAGACAAAGCTGCTCATGACGAGTCGAACTATGTTCCACGGCATCGTACCCGGCCTGTCTTGTGCACCAATCGGCAAGATCAGGATAGATGTTCTCTTTGGAGACAAATATCATTTCCGCCGAGAAGCAATATGGTTTGAAGTGGTGGATCTGGAGAGCCCGTACCACGCACTGCTTGGCCGACCTGCTCTGGCCAAGTTCATGGATGTGCCCACTACGCCTACCTCAAGATGAAGATGCCGAGTTCCAAGGGCATCATCACCATAGCCAGAGACTACAAGAAGTCCTCTGAGTGTGTGGAAGCTAGCAGCCGACTGGCCGAGTTCCTCGTGATCGCTGAGGAGAAGAGGATGCTGGACTGAGTCGTGGCCATGGCCGGCAAGCAGCCGGCCTTGTCCCCCGACCCCAAGGAATATGAGGCTCAGTGTTCTTTCCGGCCGGCCGAAGAAACAAAGAAAATACCTCTGGACCAGGAGCACCCGGAGAGGTACGCCGTCATGGGAACCAGCCTTGACAGCAAATAGGAAAGCGAGCTCGTCGATTTCCTCCATGAGAATCGGGACATCTTCGCATGGTCTCCCGAAGACATGCCAGGTTTTCCGACAGATTTTGCCGAGCACAAGCTACACATCCGATCAGATGCCAAGCCGGTCAAGCAGCCCTTGCGCCGCCTGTCAGAAGAGAAGAGAAGAGTAGTCGAAGAAGAAATAGCCCGACTTCTAGCAGCCGGCTTCATTATGGAGGTATTCTTCCCTGAGTGGCTTGCCAACCCGGTCCTGGTGTTGAAGAAGAACAAACAGTGGCGCATGTGCATTGACTACACCAGCCTCAACAAGGCCTGCCCCAAGGATCCTTTTGCCCTGCCAAGGATTGATCAAGTGATAGACTCCACAGCCGGATGCGAGTTGTTGAGATTTTTGGATGCTTACTCAGGCTACCACCAGATAAAGATGGATCCGGCTGATTGACTGAAGACCGCCTTCATCACACCATTCGGAGCTTTCTGTTACCTGACTATGATATTCGGCTTGAGAAATGCGGTGCCACTTTTCAGCGTTGCGTGCAGAAATGCCTCCTCAAGCAGCTCGGCAAGAATGCACACGTCTATGTAGACGATATGTGGTGAAGACGGAGAAGCGTGGCACCTTGCTGGAAGACCTCAAGGAGACATTTGAAAACCTGTGCCGGTTTCAGATCAAGCTCAATCCCGAGAAATGCGTGTTTGGAGTGCCAGCCGGCCAGCTCCTAGGCTTCCTGGTCTTCGAACGCGGCATCAAATGCAACCTAGTGAAGATCAAGGACATAGAGAGAATGGAGATTCCTACTAAGCTGAGAGACATCCAAAAATTTACCGGATGCTTGGCCTCCCTCAACCGCTTCATCAGCCGGCTTGGAGAGAAGGCTCTCCCCCTCTACCGACTCATGAAGAAATCCACTCATTTCGAGTGGAATGACCAAGCAGACCAAGCTTTCCATGAGCTGAAGAAGATGTTGTCCGCGCCGCCTGTCTTGGCGGTACCGACTGAGAAAGAGCCCATGCTCCTTTACATTGCCGCCACTAGCAGGGTGGTCAGCACCGTTATCGTGGTTCAGCGCCCGGAAGAAGGCTGAGTTCAGCTAGTCCAGAGGCCGGTGTATTATCTGAGTGAAGTGTTGTCCACTTCGAAGCAGAACTACCCACACTATCAGAAGATGTGTTATGGTGTGTACTTCGCAGCCAAGAAGCTCAAGCCCTACTTTCAAGAGCACCCCATCACGGTCGTGTGTACTGCCCCACTAGCTGAGATCATAGGCAGTCGGGATGCATCCGGCCGGGTGGCAAAATGGGCCATTGTGCTGGCTCCTTACACGATCTTCTACCAACCCCGCACTACCGTCAAGTCCCAGGCATTGGCCAACTTCCTCGTCGATTGGGCTGAGACCCAGTACCTGCTGCCTGCGCCCGACTCCACTCATTGGCGGATGCACTTCGATGGATCCAAGATGCGCACCTGCTTGGGAGCCGGCATCATCATCACCTCTCCCAAAGGCGATAAGCTCAGATACACATTGCAAATTCATTTTGCCGCCTCCAACAATGTGGCCGAGTACGAGGCGCTCATACACGGGCTCCGGTTAGCCAAAGAACTCGGCATCCGCCGGATCCTGTGCTATGGCGACTCGGACTTGGTAGTCCAGCAATCATCCGGCGACTGGGACGCCAAAGACGCAAACATGGCGAGCTACCGCTTCCTCGTTCAGCAACTCAGTGAATATTTTGAAGGGTGCGAGTTCCTCCACGTGCCACGGGCCAACAACGAGCAAGCAGATGCCCTGGCATGAATAGGCTCCACCCGACAAGCTATACCAACCAGCGTCTCTCTCCGACGCCTCCTCAAACCGTCTGTAAAGCCGTCTCCAGAGCCTGATTCCATCTTCGTGCCTCCTGACCCCGACGCAGTCGGATCCGGCTTGGGGAGCCAAGCAGGCGGCTCGGGGACTTCGGCAGGTGGCTCGAGAACTACTATAGTCGCACCCGGCCCGGGGACTACTGCAGCCGGCCCGGGGACTGCATCATCACAACAGGTGGTGGCCGACTCCAACTCTTCACAACCCAGCCCACCCGCCCTGGTCGCAGTAGCCATTTTGACAACAGAAGAAGTCACAGCTCCATCATGGGCCCAGCCCATCCTCAATTTCCTGGTTAATAGAGAGCTGCCGACTGACGAGAACTCGGCAAGACAAGTCCAACGCCGAGCCGGAGCATACACAATCATGAGCCGAGAGCTTGTTAGGCACAGTGTCACTGGAGTCTTCCAGCTCTACGTCGAGCCAGAGAAGGGCATAGCAATCCTCAAGGATATACACCAAGGTGAATGCAGACACCATGCAGCCTCAAGATCACTCGTCGCCAAAGCTTTCCACCATGGATTCTTCTGGCCGACTGCTTTGGATGACGCCAAGGAATTAGTCAAACACTGCAAAGGGTGCCAAATCTTTAGCTCCAAGCAACACCTGTCGGCTTCTGCACTCAAGACCATTCCCCTCACTTGGCCCTTTGCTGTCTGGGGATTGGACATGGTGGGCCCATTCAAGACGGTGCACGGTGGCATGACACATCTGCTTGTCGCCATGGACAAATTTACCAAGTGGATTGAAGCAAAGCTGATCAAGAAGCTGAATGGGCCGACTGTCGTGACATTCATTGCAGATATCACAACCCGGTATGGCATACCACATAGCATCATCACCGACAACGACACGAATTTTGCCAAAGGAGCACTGGCATGTTTCTACGTGACATAGGGCATCCGACTGGACTTAGCGTCCGTTGCCCACCCGCAGTCAAACGGCCAAGTCGAGTGAGCAAACGGCCTCATCCTCTCCGGCATCTAGCCCCGATTGGTCGTGCCACTAGAGCGTTCGACCGGCTGTTGGCTCGACAAGCTGCCGACCGTCCTCTGGAGCTTGCGCACTACTCCAAACAAGTCAACCGGCTTCACCCCTTTCTTCCTTGTATATGGTGCCGAGGTTGTCATCCCAACTGACATTGAGTTTGACTCACCTCGGGTTACCATGTACACGGAGGCGGAGGCCAAGGAAGCGTGAGAAGATGGCATCGATCTGCTGGAAGAGGGCCAGCTATTAGCCCTCAGCCGGTCCGCCATCTACCAGCAGGGTCTACACCGTTACCACAGCTGGAAGGTCAAGCCAAGATCCTTCCAGGAGGGCGACCTTGTGCTCCGGCTGATCGAGCGAGCAGTCGGCCAGCACAAGCTCTCAGCCCCCTGGGAAGGCCCATTCGTCATCAGCCGAGCTCTAGGAAATGACTCCTACTACCTGATCAACGCACAGAAACCGAAGGCACGCAAAAGGGATGATTCCGGCAAGGAGTCGGAACAACTATGGAAAGCCAATCTCCTCCGAAGATTTTACAGTTAAAATGCAGTATGTACCACACTACCTTTTGTACAGGTATGAGACAACGGGCCCCTCGAGGAGTACTCTGGGACTACCCTCTTTTATCTATGAATGATGAGTATCATGCCCATGGTTATGTTATTACATTCATTTTCTCGTCCGGCACCGGGTTCGATCAATCGGCCCGGAGACTTGCCGCCTTGGGTTATACTTAAGTTGTACCTGCAGTCAGACAAGTAGTGTGCCGGCACCCAAGCCCTCTCTTGTTGAAAGTCGCAGCTTGAAGAATCGACTATCTGACTAACAAGAGTCAAAGGTAGGAAAGGATGCCACACGAAAAACAGCTAAGGACTAACGAACTTATATAACTCAAGCCGGCTCCCCCCCCCCGCGCCAGCTGGCTAGCAGAGCAGCCAGCTGGCCGGCTCCCCTTCTGTAATTCCCTAGATACAACTTTCCATATTCGTAACTCTGACTATTGCCTTTTCCAGAGATACAAGATGATATTTCCTTCGTGGTTGGATTTTTTATCGTTCGTTTTGCATTTTATTCATGTCTTGCATTTCATCTCATCGCATCATGAGCATTGCATTCGCATGTTTTTCTCAAAACTCGTAGCCGTTCGCAGATTAAGCTTTGCTAGTCTTGATACCAATGGTAATGGGATTGCTCAGTCCTCATGGCTCACAGATTACTACAACAACAGTTGCAGGTACAGGTTTATGCGATGATCATGACGTGAGAGCGATGGTTACTTGTTTTGGAGTTCTTCTTCTACTTGTTGTTTGATCAAGGGATAGGTTCCAGGTCGGCAGCCTAGGCTAGCAGGGTGGATGTCGCTTGAGCTTCTGTTTGTGTTTCATCCGTAGTCGGATGTTGTTCTCATGTATGATATGATGTTGTATTCGTGTGGCATTGTATGCCTCTTGTATGTATACCCATCTATTATGTAATGTTGATGTAATGATATCCACCTTGCAAAAGCGTTTCAATATGCGGTTCTATCCTTGGTGGGACCTTCGAGTCTCTTTAGGATAGTATCGCATATTGGGCGTGACAAGTTGGTAATCAGAGCCTCGACCGACCATAGGAGCCCCCTTGATTGTTGGCCGTTGTTGAGTCTAAAAAAAACTATTTTGAGTCTTAGGATTATATATATCGAAGAGTAGGATTCTTTTTACTCCTCAACCCCTTCGTCGCTCTGGTGAGGTCTCTTGGCGTAGATGTTTTGTCTTTCCTCTCCTCAAATTTCACTAAAAAAATTTAGGATCACGCGGGTATCTTGGAATCGTTCCGATGGTTTTGTGACGAGAACATTGTTCTTGGTGCCTCCTGTCTATTATGTGGCATTGACCCGGGGAGTTGAGCTCCGAGGTGTTGTCGTCACAAATTTATCGTTGCAGTTCTGGAATACCTGAGTTTTGCCGACATCAAAAATCTCTTTTATGCAGTTGTTGGTGAGATAACCTCAACGCCACCCAGTACTGGGGCGGGAGTTCGGGAGTATTGCCATAACTCGTATAACGGATGCTTTTCGAAGGTTGAGGTACACGATTTCCGGAGTTTTCTTGGTTATGTGTTGACGAATGGATACAGCTGGATGTAGGTATTGTTAGTTTGGGTGAGATATATTGCTTCCCCTGTATCCCGAACACCAGATTGCATAACCAGAAAGTTTCGGGAGTTTATTAGGTGGGAATTCAAGTAGCTCCTAGAATATCTTTCCGACAGATGCATGATATGGGATTGGGTAAATCTCTATCATATGTATTTGTTCCGGCTTATTCTGCAAGCCAATCCTTTGTTTTGTTTTATTTGTGGTATTCGAGTTGCTTTGATGTCAAGTGTTGAATCCATACCTTTCCTAAGCGATGTTCTCATATTTCTATGGGAGTGCTAATCCTTCTTGATCATTGAGGTTGTCATGTCAATTCTTTTCCAACCAGCGTGCTTCTTCAAGTGGATCCGATCATTTTCAACATCCGCAGGATCAACTCTAAGTTTTCTCACCGGTGTTTGTTTCATCCATTCCAAGTTGTCTTTGTTTCCCCCGCCATCCCACCCTTTTTCTTCAAGGACTCAGATTTCTTAATCGGGTATCCATTTTATTGATGGGAAGTCTCTTCATTCTTTTCTTTCAATGTTCTTATCCGGTGATTTCCCATGAAGATGCTCAACAGTTTCAAGTTCATCATCCTTCATTGTTGTTTCTTCTCCGGTGGATCCAATTCAAGCTTTCGATATTCATCATATTCCTTTCCTCGTTTCTAATGCTTTGTCATGCCGATGCACCTCTTAATCATTCACTTCTTCCTAGTCATTTGTCCTGGAGTGTTGAAGATATCTCAGAAGATTTGTGTTTCCATTCTTAATCCGTTCAAGCTATTTGGAGATTGTTATCTCATTCAAGCCATTTAATTCAACCGGTGCAATTTCCCTTTCAAGTAATTTTTCAACGGTGTTCCTTTTCAGTGGGCCCTAACCCACAAGTCTTTTTCAGGATCTTACCTGACTCTTCTAATTTTCCCGGAGCCGTTCCCAAAGTCTTTCGAAGTTTGACGTAAGAATGAATTATCATAAGTCATATGTCCTTCTCCAAGATCTTTCAAATTCTTTCGTCGTTGGTTCAACCTTTCTAATTTTCATTCTGGAGTGTCTCAACAATTCATGGTGGTGTTTATCGTCATCATTCTCGGATTTTGAAGACCGAAGAAGAGTTCCTCTTAAATCCTTACCAGTTCTTCCAAAGATTCATGGTTCTAGCTTCATGCCAAACTCATAATTGTTTTCGATTGTGAGAATTCTTTTCTTACCATCCGGAGCATGTCATGAGTTGTTTCCATTTCTTTCCTCCGAAGGCCATCATGTCATAATTCTTCATCCTCAGCTTGTAGCTATCGTTCTCCAAATCTTACCGGTGCATCGCTCAAGTGGTCTCTAATCAGCTCGTGATCTCTTCGTTCTCTTGTATCAAATTCCCTCAAGTATCTTCATTCATTCTCTAATTCTTACCGGTGATTCACCCCTTTACTTCGTTCGTTTTCAATTCTTACGGTGGTTCGTTCAAGATTTCACTTCCTTCATTATCATATCAAATATTCGTTGTTTCCAAACCCCACCGGTGGTTCCATCAATACCTTCTCAAGTTTACGCTATATCCCTCTTAATCCTTTCTACAAGAATAAGTAGTATGCCAAATCCGTTGCTTGTCATCAATTTAAATTGGTGAAGGATAGGCATAACATAATTCTTATTATTGTTTCATCCAAGTAATCTAGTTTCTTCTGTCCGGAGATGTTCATCATGGCACATTTCCCGGTTCGAGATGTTTCATCTTTTTGTTTCCAGAGTTCCAAGTTTTCTCGGTGATATCGTCGCAAAGCTCCATCTAAATCATCACAAGGCTTCACCTTGTGTTTTCAACTTCTCTTTCTTTCTATCATCCTTTCATTACCGGAGTTCTTCATGGAGGCTCTACATGGTGGTTCATCAAGGATTCTTTTGATTCTTCAATTGTTCTTCAAGATTTCTCTCGAAGTTATGATCCGTCAAGCTATACTCTAAAATAAACATGGTGCTCAACACATGTTTTGTTTTGAGGAGTTCAAGCATTCTTCATCTTGCATCCGAAGTGCAAGTATTCCTACCTTATCTTGTGAGATGGTGTTATGTCACTCTTGACAATTTCCTTCATGGTTCATGATTCTTATGTTGTCAAGAATGAGGTATTTTAAATCCATTAATCTCTTCGTTGGAGTTATCTTGTGTCATATTTCACCTAAAGCCTTCCCTAAGGAATATTGCTATTGTGGTGCTTATCAATGATCCAAGTTTTCTCCTATCCTCTCAGCGAAAGCAGTTTTCATCTCTTCTTTGATCTCAAACAATCAATTGTTTCTGTTAGTGGCCGGTTGTCACCTCATCATTTTGAGATGTTTGCCATAAGCCCACAACAAGCTTGTGCTTTTCGTTGTTGATTTTCCAACAACTTCGTTCAATTCTTCTTTGCAAGGATGCTTTTCAAGCTCATTTGTGGCACAAGTTGGCATTTCTTCTCCATCCTGTTATTCCAATGATCTTCTTCAATTCTTTCTTCCGAAGGCATTGTGATGTTGCTCTTTACATTCATCATCTCGAATTGTGAGGATCGTGTTCTTTTCGTGCTTATCCATTTAACCGGAGTGTTGTGTCATCTCTTCAAGTGCTTTTCATCTTATCAAGTTTTCCTTCTTCTTTCAGTTGGAGTGCTGTCAAAATTATATCATTCTTATTCATTCTTATCTCGTTTCAACCAGAGTGGTTTCTGTATCTATCTTATCACTAAACCTCTTGGTTCTCGTAGTGTTCCTTGTTCCTCTCTTCTAACGGAGTGTTTTCAACTTCAATCATCTCCGGTGTATTCTTTCCTTGAAATTGTTTAACCTCTCAAGGTTCATGGTTTCACTCATTTGTCAAAGAAGCAACTTAGTTTACCTCTTCTCTTCCTCCTCCTTTTCCCTCCGGTGCCATCCTAGATCTCGGGACGAGATCCTCTTGCAGTGGTGGAGTGTTGTAACGACCCAGATACAAGTTTCCATATTCGTAACTCCGACTCTTGCCTTTTCCGGAGATACGAGATGATATTTCCTTCGTGGTTGGATTTTTTGTCGTTCGTTTTGCATTTTATTCATGTCTTGCATTTCATCTCATCGCATCATGAGCATTGCATTCGCATGTTTTTCTCAAAACTCGTAGCCGTTCACAATTGTCCTTTCTCTCTTTGCCTCCGGTGTCATGTTGTCAGACCGCTTGTCCTTGTTGACCCTCTCTCAGACCCCCTCGCGTGCGCGTCTGAAACCTCCCCCGAACCCGACCCGAGCAACTGTCACCGTTGGATCCAGATCATCCCCAAACATCCCTAAAACATCTCCGTTTTCTTATTTGGACCCCCTAGCCTATTTATCTCGACGGTTTGATTTTAATCGGAGGGTCCGATTAGCGCCTAACCAAAAATCTTTGCTATATATATAGTCTACCCCTAGTCCATTTTGGACCTAACCCTAATTCCTAGGGATCCTCCCCAGCCGCCGCCACTGTTCTCCATCCCATCACCCAGATCCGTCACCACCCACCTCCTCTATTTTTGTGCCTGACCAACCACAGTCGCCCCCGCTCCTCCTCAGTTTCCACGCCCAACCAACCGGCCTCCCCTGGATCCCGTCGTCCACCCAACCAGCGCAGCCACCAGACCGGAGCAAGCCGGGCTCCTCCTCTGTTTCTTCCCCAAGCCGCCCGAACCAGCCCCTTCCCCCTCGACCTCCCTCGCGACTACCTCTTACTCCCTTGCCTCTCTTATTTTCTCTCGGTTCTCTCTCTCCAGGGAACAACCATGGCGCGTTTCTCCGAGCTCCAAGGCCAGGCCAGACCTCGCCGCCCTGCTCCCTTTCTTCTCCTTCCTCCCCGTACCCCTCTCTCTTTTTTTCCTGATCTCTTTCCCTCTCTGTCCCAGGATCGAGGAGCTTCCCTCCGTCGACCCATCGCCGCCCGTGCTCGGATCCGCGAGGCACTCGTCTCCGGAGTCCCATCCTCACCCCGCCTCGGATCCGGCTGGACCTGAATGGGAGCATGCTCCGCTGCCCGTTCTCAGCCTCCCCTTGCGTCCAGCTCGTCGCCTGCATCTCCTCCGGCAGCGCCGCCGTGCCCGCATGCCTATGGCGAAGCTCCAGTGAGCCAAGCCATGCCCGTGCCCCTGTTTCTTTCTTCCCCTTCACCTTCTATCTCTCACATGTCTCCCACTCTCTCTGATGCGTCCACAGGAGGAGCATCACCCTCGCTGGACCCCTCGCCGGTCTTCGTGCCATCGCCGGCCTCCCCTGCTCCTACATCGAGCAGGAGAAGACGCATGCAGCCGGGGCCTCTGCTCGCCTGCGTTGACCGAGTCCCTGCGCCTGGGCTGCCTCCCCTCCAGCGCCAAGGCCCATCGCCCCTCCTGCAGTCTCCCCTCCAACCGGGCCAAAGCCCATGGTGAGGCCACCTCCAGCGCCCTCCCGTTTTTTTTCGTTGTTGGGCCCTAGTTTCGGCCCAGTGTGATTTTTTTCCCTGCCTGCGAATTTTGACATTCCAGTGAATTACAGTTTTACAGAAAACCCCCTGTTGTTCATGCATTTAATAACTCACAAAATGTGCATCATATGTAAATAATTTATATATGTAAAGTGCTTAGAATTTCATCTAGTTTTATAATATGCCATTTTCATACCATGTTAAAATGCTTAAAATGTTGTTTGTTTAATTTTGCTTAGATAATATGCTAAAATGCTTTATTTCATAACTAAATAACCGTAGCTCGGAATTAAATGTTCTTTATATGTAAATGGGGTGGAAAAATGCCTAGTTTAAAATGGTGCACTTTGTTTTATTGTTTAACAATATTAAAATATGTTTTAGGGCAGAAAGTACCAAATTCATCATATGCACACGAGGATTTTCCGGAATTGTTGTTAGTTCTTCCGGCCTCATTTAAACTTGCCTAAATAGTTAGCTTCCTTATGCTTCATCCCTTGCCATGTTTAAGAACATTTAATATTGATGAGTAGCCTAACCGGGAGTGAACTAAATAATTGATGTGGTGTTTCGTCGATATGCAACTCGTTGCATATTGAGCTCCACTTAACTTGTAGTGTTGATTGTTGCACTTTGCCATGCCATACCTCTTTAAACCGGACATGCATCATACTTGTTTGTGCATCATGCCATGTTTACGATTGTGCATTTACCATGTTGTTTGTTTCTTTCCGGTGTTGCTTCTTAGTTCCGGTAATATTGCGATTGTGAGGATTCGTTCGTCTATGCTTGGTTCGTCTTCGTGGCTTCATCTTCTTCATGGACTCGTTCTTCTTCCTAGCGGGATTTCAGGCAAGATGACCGCTACCCTGGATCTCACTACTATCATTGCTATGCTAGTTGCTTCGTTCTATCACTTTGCTGCGCTACCTATCATTTGCTCTTCAAGCCTCCCTATTTGCCATGTCAACCTCTAACCTTTGACACCCTTCCTAGCAAACCATTGTTTGGCTATGTTACCGCTTTGCTCGGCCCCTCTTATAGCGTTGTTAGTTGCAGGTGAAGTTGAAGATTGCCCCATGATGGATAGGATTATGTTTGGATATCACAATATCTCTTATTTAATTAATGCATCTATATACTTGGTAAAGGGTGGAAGACTCGGCCCTATGCCTGACGTAAGTAGGAGTTCAGGATCACTTCTTGATCATTGCTAGCTTCACGACCGCTCCGCTTGCTCTCTTCTCGCTCTTATTTGCGTATGTTAGCCACCATATATGCTTAGTCGCTGCTGCAACCTCACCACTTTACCCCTTTCTTTCCCATTAAGCTTTGCTAGTCTTGATACCCATGGTAATGGGATTGCTGAGTCCTCGTGGCTCACAGATTACTACAACAACAGTTGCAGGTACAAGTTTATGTGATGATCATGACGCGAGAGCGATGGTTACTTGTTTTGGAGTTCTTCTTCTGCTTGTTCTTCGATCAGGGGATAGGTTCCAGGTCGGCAGCCTGGGCTAGCAGGGTGGATGTCGCTTGAGCTTCTGTTTGTGTTTCATCCGTAGTCGGATGTTGTTCTCATGTATGATATGATGTTGTATTCGTGTGGCATTGTATGCCTCTTGTATGTATACCCATCTATTATGTAATGTTGATGTAATGATATCCACCTTGCAAAAGCATTTCAATATGCGGTTCTATCCTTGGTGGGACCTTCGAGTCTCTTTAGGATAGTATCGCATATTGGGCATGACACCTTCTCACTTTGCTACAATCTAAGAAAGCTCGAGTACTTGCCCTCCTAGACAGCCAAGCCCTTACCCGGCCACAGACTGCAGAGCAGCTGTCCAGCTGGGAAGGCGGCGACCAAGGGAGGGCGGCAAAGGAAAACGGCCAAAAGATGAAAAGCAAGTAGGAATGGAAGCCAAGCACATGCATAATTATATTTACACAAAAATCCTTCGAAAGGCCGGCATTCAACATAGTTTGAATACACCCCCAGTGGGTGGAACTGCGCAAATTTAATAAAAAAGTTGTTCAAAGAGTAGCAAGCAGGAAAGTAAAGACGACGAGTCAGGCCAAGGGAGCAACAGGCGTGTCGGGCAAGTTGGTGGAGACGGCAGTGTCGGCTGGAGGAGTGGCCGGCTGGCGAGTCTCGGCTTGATCGTCACACGCTACAGGCGGCACGTTCGCACGCGCCTCGTTGCTGGAAGCACGATCAGGCTGAGGCTAGCTGGTTGCTCCACCATCCGTCACAATGTCCTCGCCATCCTCCTCCTCCTCTTCACCCTCGTTGCTGGAGTCAATCTCCTCCGCCGAGTCTTCTCCTTCCACCGGGTTCAGCCCGAACCACTCCTCCGGCTGAGCGACGCCGTCTTCATTCACCTCAGGGGCAAAGGCGCTGGTGTTGGTGAAGTCGGCGATAGCCGAGGCGCGCTGGGTGATAGCCAGCCGCACCGCCTCCAGCTCCCTGTCAGCCTCCTGCCGCCAGGTGCGCAGCTGGTCCAAGCTCGGCCCAGGATACCAAGCCCGGACGAACTCTAGCGCCCACCGAGCCCCGCACCAAGCTGCAGAAGCCTTCCAGGCCTCGAAGCGGCCGACTGCTACCTCCAGCCAGTCGGCAGTCCGACTGGGGGTGCGGGGAATCACCTCGCCAGGCTAGAGGGCGGCCAGCACCTGCGCTCCGGCATGCTGAAGATGGCGGAGCATGCGGTAAGCCGGCTTGAGGCGCGCTTGAATCGCCAGAAGCTTCTCTTCAAGCGTCTGGTTGGCACCCGGTGTGATCTCAGCCCCAGCCTATCGTCGGGCCTCGCGGTGAGCTTTGATGGCTTGGTTGGCGGCAACGGAGTAGCCGGGGAAGTATTCTGCACAAAGAAGAAAGAAGTAGAACAAGTCAGAAGACAGATCAGATGACGGGGGCGAGCAAAGGGACGAAGAGGAAGGTGGCCTACCGTCGATCAAATCCTCAACTCGGCTGTAGCCCTCGCTCAGCGCCTACCTCACCTCGTCCCAGCTCGCCGCCTCGGTCTCGTACTCGGCTTTGATGGCGGCCTCGCTCTCCTGCACCGTCTTCAGGGCCGCCTTGTGGCTCTCCTCCTGGTCGGCCAGTTTCTTGGCCAGGCGATCACGTTCCTGGGCCAAGGCGCTGCACTCGGTCTCCTTGGCGCGAAGGGCGGTCTGAGCTATGCCAAGCTACTCCCTCAAGTTGGCATTGGCCCCTGCAGACATGAAGAAAAAGAAGATAAGGAAGAAGTCATCAGGAAAGATCCGACCCGACTGCTCAGCAGTCGGCCCGAATCTCGGGGACTACACCCAGTGGGTGTGCTGACGCACCCCCACATGAGATAAAAAATGAAACACTTACTCCGGCTCTCCATCAGATCGGCGGCCTTCTGACCCATCTCCCAGGCCTGGGAGTTGAAGGTAGTAGCATGGAGGTTATGATAGTCCTGCTAATAGGACAAAGGTGCAAACAAGAACAAGTCATTAAAATCAAAGTCTTCTGAGAAGTTCCAAGCCACCTGCTCAGCAGCCGACTCGGAACCCGGGGACTACACCCAGTGGGTGCGCTAACGCGCCCCCACGGAAGAAATCAAGAACGAAGACTCACCTGAATGGCCGACCGCGTTGCAAGAAACTCTTGGGTGCACTGCTTCAGCGTGACGGCCTGGGACTGAAGCCGGCTCCAGATGTCCTGCGCTTCCACATTCAGTACAGCCGTCCCACCGCCCGGCGTCCATCCCAGCGAGCTGATGCTGGCCGTGTCCAGGTCATGGGACAACAAGCTGGAGCCCGCGGCCCTCTGCGGCTCCGACTCGGAAGTCGCCTTCCCTGCACGCCGACGAGTCGGTGAGAGGACCACAAGATCCGGCCCCACGGCCAGCTTGCCTCCAGCCGGCAGCACAGGTGGCGCCTCAGGCTGGCCGCCTTGGCCCATCCCGGCCAGCGGCGGCAGTACCGCCTCGCCCTACGGGATGACTATGTCGCCCCCCTCCCTCTCCATCGCCGGCTAGTCGCGGCCGGTTTCCTCTAGCGGGGGCACCGATATATCAGGGGCCACGATGCGGAGGGGGATGATGAGTTGCGGAGGCTGGTTACGCTGGGCCTCTGCCGCCCTCTCTGCGGCCGCGGCCTCCGCCTGAGCCTTGGCCGCCGCGTCAGCCTGCGTCTCTGCCGACTCCGCCGTCGTCTCCTAGGCCGCCTTGGTGGCGGCCGCCTGATAACCCACAAGTATAGGGTATCGCAACAGTTTTCGAGGGTAGAGTATTCAACCCAAATTTGTTGATTCGACACAAGGGGAGCCAAAGAATATTCTCAAGTATTAGCAGCTGAGTTGTCAATTCAACCACACCTGAAACTTAGCATCTGCAGCAAAGTGTTTAGTAGCAAAGTAATATGATAGTAGTGGTAATGGTAACAAAAGTAAAGACAACAAAAGTAATGTTTTTGGTATTTTGTAGTGATTGTAACAGTAGCAACGGAAAAGTAAATAAGCAAGAACCAGTATATGGAAAACTCGTAGGCACCGGATTAGCGATGGATAATTATGACGGATGTGGTTCGTCATGTAACAGTCATACCATAGGGTGACACAGAACTAGCTCCAGTTCATCAATGTAATGTAGGCATGTATTCCGTATATAGTCATACGTGCTTATGGAAAAGAACTTGCATGACATCTTTTGTTCTACCCTCCCGTGGCAGCGGGGTCCTATTGGAAACTTAGGGATATTAAGGCCTCCTTTTAATAGAGAACCGGAACAAAGCATTAGCACATAGTGAATACATGAACTCCTCAAACTATGGTCATCACCGGGAGTGGTCCCGATTATTGCCACTTCGGGGTTGCCGGATCATAACACATAGTAGGTGACTATAGACTTGCAAGATAGGATCAAGAACACACATATATTCATGAAAACATAATAGGTTCAGATCTGAAATCATGGCACTCGGGCCCTAGTGACAAGCATTAAGCATAGCAAAGTCATAGCAACATCAATCTCAGAACATAATGGATACTAGGGATCAAACCCTATCAAAACTAACTAAATTACATGATAAATCTCATCCAACCCATCACCGTCCAGCAAGCCTACGATGCAATTACTCACGCACGGCGGTGAGCATCATGAAATTGGTGATGGAGGATGGTTTATGATGATGACGGCGACGAATCCCCCTCTCTGGAGCCCCGAACGGACTCCAGATCAGCCCTCCTGAGATAGATTAGGGCTTGGTGGACGCTCCGTATCGTAAAACGTGATGATTTCTTCTCTCTGATTTTTTTCTCCCCGTAAGCCAATATATGGAGTTGGAGTTGGCGTCGGAGGGCCACCAGGGGGCCCACGAGATAGGGGGCGCACCCAAGGGGGCATGCCCCCCACCCTCGTGGACAGGGTGTGGGCCCCCTGGTCTTCATCTTTTGCCAGGATTTTTTATTATTTCTTCTAAGGTGTTCCGTCAAGTTTCAGGTCATTCCGAGAACTTTTATTTTCTGCACATAAAACAACACCATGGCAATTCTGCTGAAAACAGCGTCAGTCCGGGTTAGTTCCATTCAAATCATACAAGTTAGAGTCCAAAACAAGGAGAAAAGTGTTTGGAAAAGTAGATACGACGGAGACGTATCAACTCCCCCAAGCTTAAACCCTTGCTTGTCCTCAAGCAATTCAGTTGACAAATTGAAAGAGAAAAAGAAAAACTTTTACAAACTCTGTTTGCTCTTGTTGTTGTAAACATGAAAAGCCAGCATTCAAGTTTCAGCAATTATTATGAACTAACCATACTCACAATAACACGTAGGTCTCACAATTACTCATATCAATAGCATAATCAGCTAGCGAGCCATAATAATAAAACTCGAATGACAACACTTTCTCAAAATAATCATAACATGATATAACAAAATGGTATCTTGCTAGCCCTTTCTGAGACCGCAAAACATAAATGCAGAGCACCTTTAAAGATCAAGGACTGACTAGACATTGTAATTCATGGTAAAAGATATCCAGTCAAGTCATACCCAATATAAACCAATAATAATGAATGCAAATGGCAGTGCGCTCTCCAACGGGTGCTTTTTAATAAGAAGGGTGATGACTCAACATAAAAGTAAATAGATAGGCCCTTCGCAGAGGGAAGCAGGGATTTGTAGAGGTGCCAGAGCTCGGTTTTGAATTAGAGATAAATTATATTTTGAGCGGCATACTTTCATTGTCAACATAACAACTAAAAGACGACGATATCTCCCATGCTAAACAGATTATAGGCGGTTCCCAAACATAATGGTAAAGTTTATACTACCCTTCCTCCACAAGCATCAATCCATGGCTTGCTCGAAACAACGAGTGCCTCCAACATTCAACGGGTCCCAAGGGGAGTTTTGTTTGCAGTTATTTTGATTTTGTTTGTATAAAGCATGGGACTGGGCATCCCGGTTACCAGCCATTTTCTCGTGAATGAGGAGCGGATTCCACTCCTGTTGAGAATAACCCGCCTAACACGGAAGATAAGGGCAGCTCTAGTTGACATATGAGCTATTCGAGCATGCAAAACAGAATGTTTATTTGAAGGTTTAGAGTTTGGCACATACAAATTTACTTGGAACGGCAGGTAAATACCGCATATAGGAAGGTATAGTGGACTCATATAAAACAACTTTGGGGTTTAAGGAGTTTGGATGCACAAGCAGTATTCCCGCTTAGTACAGGTGAAGGCTAGCAAAAGACTGGGAAGCGACCAACTGAGAGAGCAACAACAGTCGTAAACATGCATTAAAATTAATTTACACCGAATACAAGCATGAGTAGGATATAATCCACCATGAACATAAATATCATGAAGGCTATGTTGATTTGATTCAACTACATGCGTGAACATGTGCCAAGTCTAGTCACTGAATACATTTAAAGGAGGATACCACCCCATCATACCACATCATAATCAGTCTAATAGCATGTTGGCACGCAAAGTAAACCATTATAACTCATAGCTAATCAAGCATGGCACAAGCAACTATAATCTCTAAATATCATTGCAAATATGTTTATTTCATAATAGCTGAATCAGGAACGATGAATCATCATATTTACAAAAACAAGAGAGGTCGAGTTCATACCAGCTTTTCCCTTCTCAATAAGTCCATCATAAATCATCATTATTGCCTTTCACTTGCACGACCGAACGGTGTTGTGACGCCCCCGATTCAATCGTACACTAATCATGCACGCAAATGTGTACGATCAAGATCAGGGACTCACGGGAAGATATCACAACACAACTCTAAAACATAAATAAGTCATACAAGCATCATAATACAAGCCAGGGGCCTCGAGGGCTTGAATACAAGTGCTCGATCATAGACGAGTCAGCGGAAGCAACAACATCTGAGTACAGACATAAGTTAACCAAGTTGCCATAAGATGGCTAGCACAAACTGGGATACAGATCGAAAGAGGCGCAGGCCTCCTGCCTGGGATCCTCCTAAACTACTCCAGGTCGTCGTCAGCGGGCTGCACGTAGTAGTAGGCGCCTCCGGTGTAGTAGGGGTCGTCGTCGACGGTGGCGTCTGGCTCCAGGGCTCCAGCATCTGGTTGCGACAACCAGAAAGAAAGGAAAGGGGAAAAAGGGGGAAGAAGGCAACCGTGAGTACTCATCCAAAGTACTCGCAAGCAAGGAACTACACTACATATGCATGGGTATATGTGTAAGGAGGCCATATCAGTGGACTGAACTGCAGAATGCCAGAATAAGAGGGGGATAGCTAATCCTGTCGAAGACTACGCTTCTCGCAGCCACCGTCTTGCATCAAGTAGAAGAGAGTAGATTGAAGTCCTCCAAGTAGCATCTCCAAGTAGCATCTCATAGCATAATCCTACCCGGCGATCCCCTCCTCATATCCCTGAGGTAGAGCGACCGCCGGTTGTATCTGGCACTTGGAAGGGTGTGTTTTATTAAGTATCCAGTTCTAGTTGTCATAAGGTCAAGGTACAACTCCAAGTCGTCCTGTTACCGAAGATCACGGCTATTCGAATAGATTAACTTCCCTGCAGGGGTGCACCAACTTACCCAGCACGCTTGATCCCATTTGGCCGGACACACTTTCCTGGGTCATGCCCGGCCGCGGAAGATCAACACGTCGCAGCACCACCTAGGCTCAACAGAGAGGCCAGCATGCCGGTCTAAACCTAAGCGCACAGGGGTCTGGGCCCATCGCCCATAGCACACCTGCACGTTGCGAGGGCGGCCGAAAGCAGACCTAGCCTAGTGGCGTTCCAGTCCAATTCGGCGCGCGCCGCTCCGTCGCTGACGTCTGAAGTGCTTCGGCTGATACCACGACGTCGGGATACCCGTAACTACTCCCGCGTAGATGGTTAGTGCGTATAAGCTCGTAGCCAACTCAGATCAAATACCAAGATCTCGTTAAGCGTGTTAAGTATCCGCGAACGCCGAACGGGGCCAGGCCCACCTGTCTCCTACGTGGTCTCAACCTGCCCTGTCGCTCCGCCACAAAGATCCACACAAAGGGCCGTCGGGACAAAGGTCCTTTCAGCCCCCAATCCGTGAATCACTCGCGGGTACTCTTCGAGCTGACCCGACTTTAGTCACCATCTGTATAGTATGTATGAATGTATAGTATATACCCGTGATCACCTCCCGAGTGATCACGGCCCAATAGTATAGCAAGGCAGACTGACAAGAATGTAGGGCCAATGATGATAAACTAGCATCCTATACTAAGCATTTAGGATTGCAGGTAAGGTATCAACAGATGTAGCAACAATGTCAGGCTATGCATCATAATAGGATCAACAGAAAGCAGTAACAGGCTACACTACTCTAATGCAAGCAGTATAGAAGAGAATAGGCGATATCTGGTGATCAAGGGGGGGGGGCTTGCCTGGTTGCTCTGGCAAGAGAGAGGGGTCGTCAACTCCGTAGTCGAACTGGGCAGCAGCAGCGTCAGTCTCGTAGTCTACCGGAGATAAGAGGGGGAAGAAACAATGAATACAATGCAAACATAAACACGACGATGCGTGACGCGACAATGAGCGGTGCTAGGTGTGCCCTAACGTGGTATGAGGTGGTACCGGTTAAGGGGGGAAACATCCGGGAAAGTATTCCCCGTGTTTCACGTTTTCGGGCACAGGAGCCGGAGGGGGGAAGTTGCGGGTTCGATAGGTTAGGGGTGTGTGGCGGACGAACGGACTGCGCATCCGGATTCGTCTTGTCGTTCTGAGCAACTTTCATGTTGAAAATATTTTAATCCGAGTTACGGATTAAAAGATATGATTTTCTAAAGATTTTATTAATTTCTGGAATTTAACTAATTAATTAATTAATTCAAAAAAAAATGGATTTATGACGTCAGCATGATGTCATGCTGACGTCAGCAGTCATCAGGGTTGACTTGGTCAACCTGACATGTGGGTCCCGTTCGTCATACTCTGTTAGTTAATTAACAGTAGTTAATTAGGTTAATTAGCCATTAGGTTAATTAATCAGGATTAATTAAATTAATTATTTACTTAATTAATTAATTAATATTTTAATTATTATTTATTTATTTATTTTAACGTTCTGGGGTGGGACCCTGTGGTTAGTGGCACTGAGTGCCCAGTCAACATTGTTGACCACGGTCAACGTGGTCAACCGAGTCCAGGGGGGCCACGGGCAGCGACCCAGAGGCGGGCCACGTCGGTGCCAGGTCAGCGCCGGCGCCGGAGCAACGCCGGCGAGGCCATCCGCGGCGGCCGAACGCCGGAGATGGCCGGAATCGCGCTATGGCGCGCCATTCGAGCCCTATTCGGGCGCATTCGAAGGGTGGGGCTGGGCCGCATCCAACCGTGATGGTGGCGCGGGCCGTAATGGCCAGAATCTTCGCCGGCGGCGAGTGGAGGCGGTGGTGGCGTTCGGGAGGTTGCGGGAACAGGGCTACTGGGCGCAGGGGGCGTGGCTAGGGACGGGGCGAGAGGGAGGCGCGGGGTGCGGCAGTGCGCAAGCCGGCGTGGCGGCGACGGCGGCCCTCGGGCGCGGGTGTGCTCGCCGAGGCCGTGGCTCGGTGGTGGCGATAAGGGGCGCGGCCGGCACGGGGCTACCCGAGCGGTGCCGAGGCGAGGAGGAGCTCCGTGTGGGAGGTCCGGCGATGGAGGGGAGGCCGAAGCACGGGGCGAGGGAGAGAGAGGAGGGGCGCAGAGGCCGTGGCCTCACCGGAGTCGTAGGGTCTGGGCAGCGATGGTCGAGGAGGGTGACGGGGACGGCGCGACGCAGGTGGACGACGGTGTGACGGTCCGGCGAGGAGGCGTGGTCGAGGCGGTGAGGCGACGTCGGGCGGTGGCATCGTCGGGGCGCCACGGCGAGGCGCCCAGATCGAGGGGGGGAGGAGGCGAGGAGGACGGCGATGGGGCGTTGCCGGGATGGGCGCCGGCGGCGGGGCGTGAGGCGGCGCGGTCGCCGGTGTTAGCTGCCCCCGATCTGGATCGGGGGGGAGGGGGAGGGAGCGAGACGTGGGGGATCGAGGGGAGTGGGGGGTAGCGGTTAGGGTTTCTGTCGGGTGGGGGGATAAGGTGGGAGCGGGGTGGGTCGGCCGGCTGGGCCAGTCGGCTGGGCCTTTGCCCAGTTGGGCTGGCCAGCTGGGCCACAGATGGCCAGTGGGGGGTGCCTCTTTTTATTTTTAGTTAGATTTGTCTTTTCCTTTTATTTATTTCATTTTCTATTTTATTTCATTTTAATATATTTAGACATTTTCAAAAAGGGTGTTTGTTGCACTATAATCACCTAGGCATTTAATTGCACACTCCGAACATTTTAGTTTAATATTTTGAAAACTTTGTCGCTTGACATTAATTTGAATTTGAATTTGAAAAGGTTTCGAATCATTGCGAGGTTAGCAACAATAAGAGTGGTGATGTGGCATCATTAACGTGGAATTACTGTAGCCTAAATATCCGGGCGTCACAATTCTCCTCCACTACAAGAAATCTCGTCCCGAGATTTAAGCGGTGGAGTAAGGGGGGAAAGGTGTTGGTAGCGAAAAACCTAACGAGTCTTCTCGGTCTTGGCTGCCCTTTCAAAGAGGTTGATCCTTTTCGTTGATGTATTCATTTTTCTGCTTTACGTAATCATGATGAAGTGGCCATCCTTTCTTCAGGATCTTTATCGTACTTACGGAAAAGAATAAGGGGTGGGCATTCCGGGAGAAACGGACCTCTACAAGGTCGACTATCTGGTCGATAACATCGAGGAAGATGGTGGAACTAACTCTAGAATTTAAACTTAAGAAAATATCAAGAGAAAAGTAAGGAGGTATCATGTGAAGTTTCGAGCGGGCAGGCAATCGTTTGATGCCTGAAATAGGGCGTGGAAGGGGTTCAAAGCAATAGGTGTAAGTATTGTGTCCGATACCAGAATTGATGATCTCTCAGAAGGTGGCTCGTGAATCACATATGAGACCAAGTGCGAGGAACAACCTTAAAATAGGGGGTGTATAGGAGAGTCAGGTTTCGATCCTGTGGAACTGTGGGTTATGGGCCCACCATGTGGGTTTTTTTTAGGAGCAGTGACATCTTGCACGGTCATGATAGTAAGGCATGTCAGAGAGTACCATGTTAGTTATGTCGGCAACAACGTTGGTAGCAAGGGCGAGGGACGAAGAGAACCATTTTCCTGCTCGTTGAACGAGGCGGACCAGTAGGCAAAGTTCTCGTCCATCGGTGGTTACCGGAATGTCATCAACAAAAGTAACAGGGTCACACCAGACAGGAAGGTACACCGAGGTGTTTACCTAAGCAGGGGATTACCACTGCTCGATTAAGTAGTTTACAAGAAAGTTTGAACAAAACAATGGGAAGGAAAATGTGCTTAAACACGTATATCAGGGGTATATCCTTCCCAAGGACAAGCAGAGCATGATATCCATGACAGGATATTATGTAGAAAACTCCTTAGGTAGGGGAGAGAAATTTCATGACATTACTCATAAAACGGTGCTTGGATAATTGAGCAAGAAACATTTAGCATTGGGCTTCAAACGTTCTTATTGAAAATCGGAGTACCACAGGCATGCTTCGAGATAGCATTGACATGGTCATTAGGTGAAGATCAGACTTTGGAAACACAAAGGATCCATCAGGAACAACTTATAGAATAAGTCTTCCAATTTCCTCACGGAAGAATGACTAACACTGCTAAAAGGAAGAACTATAACAATAGGCCCTCCGGGCAGGTGTGTTAGGATGACATCACCTTATCGGGTTAAAGACCAATGAATATGTTCAAACCATCACATCTGACCAAGGTTCAGGTATGATTGGTGTCAGGATACCTCGGGCTCAGGATGCCTGAGAAGAAAGGTGCAACACAAATTGATGGGATAACACTGTAAGATTCTCGGGAAATGAACCATGAAGTGATTTCCGTTAACAATTGTTCATCATTATCCCCAGGAGAGGACAAGGAGGTGGATGATGAACTCAACGACAATTCTTCGAGATTTCCAAAAGATGGATTTCCACAATTAAGTGAACAAGGAGATAACATTTGTCAGATCAAATGATATAAGGAAGTAAGCTCGAGGAAAACATACACAATTAAACATTGGTTGAAAGGTGCACCCGAAATATGGGTTGGGTTGCACGATCAATGTCAGAATGGTGATTCAATAATCAACAGTCTAAGAATGAACGTCCGACCATTAACTTCAAAGCAATAGGGTTGCTAGAAGTTTTGGGATTACACATCACAGTCTATTTGTCGGTGTTTAGAAATAACACGGTGACCAGGAAAAGAATGGTGATGGTGATAAGTATCACTTGTATCAAGAATTCTCCAGAGGTGGTGAAATTCTCACAACATTGAGGACATAAGAGATGTTAATGTTCCAAGGTAAAGAAGAACATTTACTGGATAACAAGGAACTCAAGGTATAACACCAAACACGAGCAAGCTTGTGTTGGTGGGAAGGCAATAAAGTGGTCAATGATAACACAAATCATCAAGGGCAAGGATGGTATTTCTCATCATGAACTCAATTGATATCCTGGAAGAGCTCAGAATGGTCATGATGATCACGACACATTTGTCGAGAGATTCCATGAAGACGTAATCAATCAGCGACGACATTAAGTCAAAGGAATGAGGTAGCGGAAGGTTATTGGAACCATGGGTAGGACACAAACTTGAAACCAAGCTTGTTGTTCAAGGCGAAATTATATGACGATGAGGACCGACGTAAGGTTAGTTCATCGTCGAAAATTGTGCTCCGAGAAGAAGGACCGGGTAGCACAGTTAAAATCATCACGACAATGATATAGCCAAACAGGCTAGGAATGGCGTGATCGGGTACAAACTCGTATTTATAGAAGCTTACTAAAGAGTTGTTGAACCGTAGTGCGGACTCGGTTCAGTTATCGGTGTCTTTGAGTGTATAATAACTCAGAGCCCGCGAAAAATTGGAATCAGTGGGAAGGTAGCACTTGATGAAGAACTCCTAAGAAGTTATGCAGTTCCATGATAATCTCGAGATACCAGGGGGGTAATACTCGACACAAGATCAAAGTAAAGGTTGGACTGGTGTATTGATCCATAGGAGACAATTGTTTTAACTTGTCCGAGAAATGAGATCAAAGAAGAACAATCATGGTCGGAACGACGGTTGCAAGGGATCAATTCACAGATACCATATGTTAGTTATCAAGGAAATAGTTATTGTTACAAGAAGCTTCCATGATAGGATATACATCGCGTCCATGGGCATGAACACAAAGTTCAAGGTCGACTCCCACTTCTCCAATGCATACCCTTTCATTCACTTCTCGCTTTCGATGAAGTTATAGCGTTGAAATTTTATCTGGCAAAATACCAGAAGAGTATGATTCGTGAAAACCTTCGGGTTCACACAATTTAGAGAGGGCATATGTTCATCCCACAGGGGCTTCTTAGAAACATATACCACAATCTTTAGGAGTAATTAACTCAAACTCGATGGCAGAGCTTGGTTGAGAAAAGCAGAGGATACAATTTACCAAAGGCATTATGTATCCGAGGAAAGGCTCACAAGGTGATCAAATGTGAAGGACACTATCGGATAACAATCCAACAAAGGACTTGATGGTCCACAAAGGATCTGATACGAGTATCAGTACTCAACTAGAGGAAGAAGAATGCAAGGAGATCAGATTATAGAAACAACTGACTAACTCAATTGTCAAATGCAAAGGAATTATGATTTCCAGATCAAGGGATCAAAAGCAATGCTCTGATTAGCGATGGATAAGTTGAATAGCCTTAGGGTACAATCAACGACAATTGGATTGGTCGAGAACCAATTCCAGTTAAAAGAATGGAAGCTCAGCCGGAAAGGTAATTTATAAGGATCAATGATGATTGCGTGTATTCGCAACATATTGAGTCAACAGACTCAAAATGATAATGACAAGGAATGTCAATAAGATTTCTATACTTATGGGGTTAATCATAATGAAAGCAAACAAGAAATTCCAGAGCAATAGGTTGCTGAGGATTTTCAGAATATCGGGTGGTATTTCGAAGACTTTTGTGTAACACATGAACAACTAGGGGATGAGCGGATACTCGATAAGTGCGAGAATTTATTTGAAGGGGGTATTCATGTGGCAAAGAACTGCTAGGCAGTAGGCACAAAGTATTCTCGGAACAATAGAGAAAACTTGGGGTATCTTGTAATAACAAGATCAATGGGGGATGATCATATGAATGGCAAGTGTAAGTAGTTATCCATACGGATTTATCGGTGGTCAGGAATAGCAAAAGTGATGGGCACAAAGTCTCGAGAGAACATCAGAGAGTATCTTCGGAATCTACTGATGTAGCAGGCGATCCTCTGCAGTAAGGGGCTCTCCGGGTGGATGCGATCACGAGATCCTAATCTTAGAGTTAGCAAATTCATTTAACCCGAATAGTAGAGAGATCAGAGTCCCAGAGTATAGGTCGACGAGTAAAAGATCCTACTACCACCCGATGGCGACGTGGGCCCATGGGCCACACAGCCATGTTAGTAAAAGTTTTTCAACCACTAGACTCGACTTCGGCCAAGGAGTTGGAAAGGGGGATTCCTACAGGCAGTCGGCTCTGATACCAACTTGTGACGCCCCCGATTCAATCGTACACTAATCATGCACGCCAATGTGTACGATCAAGATCAGGGACTCACGGGAAGATATCACAACACAACTCTAAAACATAAATAAGTCATACAAGCATCATAATACAAGCCAGGGGCCTCGAGGGCTCGAATACAAGTGCTCGATCATAGACGAGTCAGCGGAAGCAACAACATCTGAGTACAGACATAAGTTAACCAAGTTGCCATAAGATGGCTAGCACAAACAGGGATACAGATCGAAAGAGGCGCAGGCCTCCTGCCTGGGATCCTCCTAAACTACTCCAGGTCATCGTCAGCGGGCTGCACGTAGTAGTAGGCGCCTCCGGTGTAGTAGGGGTCATCGTCGACGGTGGCGTCTAGCTCCAGGGCTCCAGCATCTGGTTGCGACAACCAGAAAGAAAGGAAAAGGGAAAAAAGGGGGAAGAAGGCAACCGCGAGTACTCATCCAAAGTACTCGCAAGCAAGGAACTACACTACATATGCATGGGTATATGTGTAAGGAGGCCATATCAGTGAACTGAACTGCAGAATGCCAGAATAAGAGGGGGATAGCTAATCCTGTCGAAGACTATGCTTCTCGCAGCCACCGTCTTGCATCAAGTAGAAGAGAGTAGATTGAAGTCCTCCAAGTAGCATCTCCAAGTAGCATCTCATAGCATAATCCTACCCGGCGATCCCCTCCTCATATCCCTGAGGTAGAGCGACCACCGGTTGTATCTGGCACTTGGAAGGGTGTGTTTTATTAAGTATCCAGTTCTAGTTGTCATAAGGTCAAGGTACAACTCCAAGTCGTCCTGTTACCGAAGATCACGGCTATTCGAATAGATTAACTTCCCTGCAGGGGTGCACCAACTTACCCAGCACGCTTGATCCCATTTGGCCGGACACACTTTCCTGGGTCATGCCCGGCCGTGGAAGATCAACACGTCGCAGCCCCACCTAGGCTCAATAGAGAGGCCAGCACACCGGTCTAAACCTAAGCGCACAGGGGTCTCGGCCCATCGCCCATAGCACACCTGCACGTTGCGAGGGCGGCCGAAAGCAGACCTAGCCTAGTGGCGTTCCAGTCCAATTCGGCGCGTGCCGCTCCGTCGCTGACGTCTGAAGTGCTTCGGCTGATACCACGACGTCGGGATACCCATAACTACTCCCGCGTAGATGGTTAGTGCATCTAAGCTCGTAGCCAACTCAGATCAAATACCAAGATCTCGTTAAGCGTGTTAAGTATCCGCGAACGCCGAACAGGGCCAGGCCCACCTGTCTCCTAGGTGGTCTCAACCTGCCCTGTCGCTCCGCCACAAAGATCCACACAGAGGGCCGTCGGGACAAAGGTCCTTTCAGCCCCCAATCCGTGAATCACTCGCGGGTACTCTTCGAGCTGACCCGACTTTAGTAACCATCTGTATAGTATGTATGAATGTATAGTATATACCCGTGATCACCTCCCGAGTGATCACGGCCCAATAGTATAGCAAGGCAGACTGACAAGAATGTAGGGCCAATGATGATAAACTAGCATCCTATACTAAGCATTTAGGATTTCAGGTAAGGTATCAACAGATGTAGCAACAATGTCAGGCTATGCATCAGAATAGGATCAACGGAAAGCAGTAACAGGCTACACTACTCTAATGCAAGCAGTATAGAAGAGAATAGGCGATATCTGGTGATCAAGGGGGGGGCTTGCCTGGTTGCTCTGGCAAGAGAGAGGGGTCGTCAACTCCGTAGTCGAACTGGGCAGCAGCAGCGTCGGTCTCGTAGTCTACCGGAGATAAGAGGGGGAAGAAACAATGAATACAATGCAAACATAAACACGACGATGCGTGACGCGACAATGAGCGGTGCTAGGTGTGCCCTAACGTGGTATGAGGTGGTACCGGTTAAGGGGGGAAACATCCGGGAAAGTATTCCCCGTGTTTCGCATTTTCGGGCACAGGAGCCGGAGGGGGAAAGTTGCGGGTTCGATAGGTTAGGGGTGTGTGGCGGACGAACGGACTGCGCATCCGGATTCGTCTTGTCGTTCTGAGCAACTTTCATGTTGAAAATATTTTAATCCGAGTTACGGATTAAAAGATATGATTTTCTAAAGATTTTATTAATTTCTGGAATTTAACTAATTAATTAATTAATTCAAAAAAATGGATTTATGACGTCAGCATGATGTCATGCTGACGTCAGCAGTCATCAGGGTTGACTTGGTCAACCTGACATGTGGGTCCCGTTCGTCATACTCTGTTAGTTAATTAACAGTAGTTAATTAGGTTAATTAGCCATTAGGTTAATTAATCAGGATTAATTAAATTAATTATTTACTTAATTAATTAATTAATATTTTAATTATTATTTATTTATTTATTTTAACGTTCTGGGGTGGGACCCTGTGGTCAGTGGCACTGAGTGCCCAGTCAGCATTGTTGACCACGGTCAACGTGGTCAACCGAGTCCAGGGGGGCCACGGGCAGCGACCCAGAGGCGGGCCACGTCGGTGCCAGGTCAGCGCCGGCGCCGGAGCAACGCCGGCGAGGCCATCCGCGGCGGCCGAACGCCGGAGATGGCCGGAATCGCGCTATGGCACGCCATTCGAGCCCTGTTCGGGCGCGTTCGAAGGGTGGGGCTGGGCCGCATCCAACCGTGATGGTGGCGCGGGCCGTAATGGCCGGAATCTTCGCCGGCGGCGAGTGGAGGCGGTGGTGGTGTTCGGGAGGTTGCGGGAACGGGGCTACTGGGCGCAGGGGGCGTGGCTAGGGACGGGGCGAGAGGGAGGCGCGGGGTGCGGCAGTGCGCAAGCCGGCGTGGCGGCGACGGCGGCCCTCGGGCGCGGGCGTGCTCGCCGGGGCCGTGGCTCGGTGGTGGCGATAAGGGGCGCGGCCGGCACGGGGCTACCCGAGCGGTGCCGAGGCGAGGAGGAGCTCCGTGTGGGAGGTCCGGCGATGGAGGGGAGGCCGAAGCACGGGGCGAGGGAGAGAGAGGAGGGGCGCAGAGGCCGTGGCCTCACCGGAGTCGTAGGGTCTGGGCAGCGGTGGTCGAGGGGGGTGACGGGGACGGCGCGACGCAGGTGGACGACGGTGTGACGGTCCGGCGAGGAGGCGTGGTCGAGGCGGTGAGGCGACGTCGGGCGGTGGCATCGTCGGGGCGCCGTGGCGAGGCGCCCAGATCGAGGGGGGGAGGAGGCGAGGAGGACGGCGATGGGGCGTCGCCGGGATGGGCGCCGGCGGCGGGGCGTGAGGCGGCGCGGTCGCCGGTGTTAGCTGCCCCCGATCTGGATCGGGGGGGAGGGGGAGGGAGCTGTAGGGTTTCGTAGTAATTTCAAAAATTTTCCTACGCACACGCAAGATCATGTGATGCATAGCAACGAGAGGAGAGTGTTGTCTACGTACCCAACGCAGACCGACTGCGGAAGCGATGACACGACGTAGAGGAAGTAGTTGTACGTCTTCACGATCCAACCGATCAAGCACCGAAACTACGGCACCTCCGAGTTCGAGCACACGTTCAGCTCGATGACGATCCCCGGACTCCGATCCAGCAAAGTGTCGGGGAAGAGTTCCGTCAGCACGACGGCGTGGTGACGATCTTGATGAACTACAGCAGCAGGGCTTCGCCTAAACTCCGCTACAGTATTATCGAGGAATATGGTGGCAGGGGGCACCGCACACGGCTAAGGAATTGATCACGTGGATCAACTTGTGTCAACTTGTGTGTTTAGAGGTGCCCCTGCCTCAGTATATAAAGGAGCCAAGGGGGGGAGGAGGCGCCGGCCAGGAGGAGGTGGCGCAGGAGGAGTCCTACTCCTACCGGGAGTAGGACTCCCCTCCAATCCTATTCCAACTAGGATTCCCAAGGGGGAAAGAGGGAGAGGGGTGGCCGGCCACCTCTCCTAGTCCTAATAGGACTAGGGGAAGGGGGGAGGCGCGCAGCCCCCTTGGGCTGCCCCTTTCTCCTTTCCACTAAGGCCCATGATGGCCCATATGGCTCCCGGGGGGTTCCGGTAACCTCCCGGTAACCCGGTAAAATCCCGATTTCACCCGGAACACTTCCGATGTCCAAACATAGGCTTCCAATATATCAATCTTTATGTCTCGACCATTTCGAGACTCCTCGTCATGTCCGTGATCACATCCGGGACTCCGAACAACCTTCGGTACATCAAAATGCATAAACTCATAATATAATTGTCATCGTAACCTTAAGCGTGCGGACCCTACGGGTTCGAGAACAATGTAGACATGACCGAGACACGTCTCTGGTCAATAACCAATAGCGGGACCTGGATGCCCATATTGGCTCCTACATATTCTACGAAGATCTTTATCGGTCAGACCGCATAACAACATACGTTGTTCCCTTTGTCATCGGTATGTTACTTGCCCGAGATTCGATCGTCGGTATCCAATACCTAGTTCAATCTCGTTACCGGCAAGTCTCTTTACTCGTTCCGTAATACATCATCTCACAACTAACATATTAGTTGTCATGCTTGCAAGGCTTATGTGATGTGTATTACCGAGAGGGCCCAGAGATACCTCTCCGACAATCGGAGTGACAAATCCTAATCTCGAAATACGCTAACCCAACATCGACCATTGGAGACACCTGTAGTACTCCTTTATAATCACCCAGTTACGTTGTGACGTTTGGTAGTACCCAAAGTGTTCCTCCGGTAAACGGGAGTTGCATAATCTCATAGTCATAGGAACATGTATAAGTCATGAAGAAAGCAATAGCAACATACTAAACGATCGGGTGATAAGCTAATGGAATGGGTCATGTCAATCAGATCATTCTACTAATGATGTGACCTCGTTAATCAAATAACAACTCATTGTTCATGGTTAGGAAACATAACCATCTTTGATTAACGAGCTAGCCAATTAGAGGCATACTAGTGACACTCTGTTTGTCTATGTATTCACACATGTATTATGTTTCCGGTTAATACAATTCTAGCATGAATAATAAACATTTATCATGATATAAGGAAATAAATAATAACTTTATTATTGCCTCTAGGGCATATTTCCTTCAGTCTCCCACTTGCACTAGAGTCAATAATCTAGTTCTCATCGCCATGTGATTTAACAGCAATAGTTCACATCACCATGTGATTAACACCCATAGTTCACATCGCTATGTGACCAACACCCAAAGGGTTTAACTAGATTCAGTCATCTAGTTCACATCGCTATGTGATTAACACCCAAGGAGTACTAAGGTGTGATCATGTTTTGCTTGTGAGAGAATTTTAGTCAACGGGTCTGTCACATTCAGAGCCGTATGTATTTTGCAAATATTCTATGTCTACAATGCTCTGTGCGGAGCTACTCTAGCTAATTGCTCCCACTTTCAATATGTATCCAGATTGAGACTTAGAGTCATCTGGATCAGTGTAAAAGTTTGCACTGATGTAATTTTTTACAACAAACTCTTTTATCACCTCCATAATCGAGAAACATCTCCTTAGTCCTTACTAAGGATATTCTTGACCAATGTCCAGTGATCTACTCCTAGATCACTATTGTACTCCCTTGCCAAATACAGAGCAAGGTATACAATAGGTCTGGTACATAGCATAGCATACTTTATAGAACCTATGACTGAGGCATAGGGAATGACTTTTCATTCTCTTTCTATTTTCTGCTGTGGTCGGGATTTGAGTCTTACTCAATTTCATACCTTTGCAACACAGGCAAGAACTCTTTCTTTGACTGTTCCATTTTGAACTATTTCAAAATCTTGCCAAGGTATGTACTCATTGAAAATCTTATCAAGCGTCTTGATCTATCTCAATAGATCTTGATGCTCAATATGTAAGTAGCTTTTACTGAGGTCTTTTCCTTTTAAAGAACTCCTTTAAAACACTCCTTTATGCTTTGCAGAAAAATTCTACATCATTTCTGATCAACAATATGTCACTCACATATACTAATCAGAAAGGCTGTAGTGCTCCCACTCACTTTATTGTAAATACAGGCTTCTCAAAAAGTCTGTATAAAACTATATGCTTTGATCAACTCATCAAAGCGTATATTCCAACTCCGAGAGGCTTGCACCAGTCCATAGATGGATCGCTGGAGCTTGCACATTTTGTTAGTACCTTTAGGATTGACAAAACCTTCTGGTTGCATCATATACAACTCTTCTTTAATAAATCCATTAAGGAATGCAGTTTTGTTTATCCATTTGCCAGATTTCATAAAATGCGGCAATTGCTAACATGATTCGGACAGACTAAAGCATAGATACGAGTGAGAAAATCTCATCGTAGTCAACACCTTGAACTTGTCAAAAACCTTTTTGCGACAATTCTAGCTTTGTAGATAGTAACACTACTATCAGCGTCCGTCTTCCTCTTGAAGATCCATTTATTCTCAATTGCTTGCTGATCATTGGGCAAGTCAACCAAAGTCCAAACCTTGTTCTCATACATGGATCATATCTCAGATTTCATGGCCTCAAACCATTTCGCGGAATCTGGGCTCATCATTGCCTCCTCATAGTTCGTAGGTTCATCATGGTCTAGTAACATGACTTCCAGAACATGATTACCGTACCACTCTGGTGCGGATCTTACTCTGGAAGACCTACGAGGTTTGGTAGTAACTTGATCTGAAGTTTGATGATCATCATCATTAACTTCCTCACTTATTGGTGTAGGAATCACTGGAACTGATTTCTGTGATGAACTACTTTCCAATAAGGGAGAAGTTATAATTACCTCATCAAGTTCTACTCTCCTCCCACTCACTTCTTTCGAGAGAAACTCCTTCTCTGGAAAGGATCCATTTTAGCAACGAATGTCTTGCCTTCGGATCTGTGATAGAAGGTGTACCCAACAGTTTCCTTTGGGTATCCTATGAATACACATTTTTCCGATTTGGGTTCGAGCTTATCAGGGTGAAGCTTTTTCACATAAGCATCGCAGCCCCAAACTTTAAGAAACAACAGGTTAGGTTTACTGCTAAACCATAGTTCATACAGTGTCGTCTCAACGGATTTAGACGGTGCCCTATTTTAAAACGTGAATGCAGCTGTCTCTAATGCATAACCCCAAAACGATAGTGGTAAAGAGATATCATAGATCGCACCATATCAAATAAAGTGCGGTTACGATGTTCGGACACACCATAACGATGTGGTGTTCCAGGTGGCGTGAGCTTGTGAAACTATTCCACATTGTTTTAATTGAAGACCAAACTCGTAACTCAAATATTTGTCTCTGCGATCAGATCGCAGAAACTTTATTTTCTTGTTACGATGATTTTTCCACTTCACTCTGAAATTCTTTGAACCTTTCAACTATTTCAGACTTATGTTTCATCAAGTAGATATACACATATCTGCTCAAATCATCTTGTGAAGGTCAGAAAAACAACGATGCTTGCCACGAGCATCAGCACTCATTGGATCGCATACATCGGTATGTATTATTTCCAATAAGTCAGTAGCTCGTTCCATTGTTCCGGAGAACGGAGTTTTAGTCATCTTGCCCAAAAGGCACAGTTCGCAAGCATCAAATGATTCATAACCAAGTGATTCCGAAAATCCATTTTTATGGAGTATCTTCATGCGCTTTACACCGATATGACCCAAACGGCGGTGCCACAAATAGGTTGCACTATCATTATTAACTTTGCATCTTTTGGTTTCAAAATTATGATTATGTGTATCACCACGATCGAGATCCAACGAACTATTTTCATTGGGTGTGTAACCATATAAGGTTTTATTCATGTAAACAGAACAACAATTTATTCTCTTACTTAAATGAATAACAGTATTACAATAAACATGATCAAATCATATTCATGCTCAACGCAAACACCAAATAACACTTATTCAGGTTCAACACTAATCCCGAAAGTATAGGGAGTGTGCGATGATGATCATATCAATCTTGAAACCACTTCCAACACACATCGTCACTTCACCCTTAACTAGTCTCTGTTTATTCTGCAACTCCCGTTTCGAGTTACTAATCTTAGCAATTGAACTAGTATCAAATACTGAGGGGTTGCTATAAACACTAGTAAAGTACACATCAATAACATGTATATCAAATATACTTATGTTCACTTTGCCATCCTTATTATCTGCCAATCACTTGGGGTAGTTCCGCTTCCAGTGACCAGTCCCTTTGCAGTAGAAACACTTAGTCTCAGGCTTAGGACCAGACTTGGGCTTCTTCACTTGAGCAGCAACTTGCTTGCTATTCTTCTTGAAGTTCCCCTTCTTCCCTCTGCCTTTTTCTTGAAACTAGTGGTCTTGTCTACCATCAACACTTGATGTTTTTCTCGATTTCTACCTTCGTCAATTTCCGCATTACGAAGAGCTTGGGAATCGTTTCCGTTATCCCTTGCATATCATAGTTCATCACGAAGTTCTACTAACTTGGTGATGGTGACTAGAGAATTCTGTCAATCACTATCTTATCTGGAAGATTAACTCCCACTTGATTCAAGCGATTGTAGTACCCAGACAATCTGAGCACATGCTCACTAGTTGAGCGATTCTCCTCCATCTTTTAGCTATAGAACTTGTTGGAGACTTCATATCTCTCAACTCGGGTATTTGCTTGAAATATTAGCTTCAACTCCTGGAACATCTCATATGGTCCATGACGTTCAAAACGTCTTTTGAAGTCCCGATTCTAAGCCGTTAAGCATGGTGCACTTAAACTATCAAGTAGTCATCATATTGAGCTAGCCAAACGTTCATAACGTCTGCATGTGCTCCTGCAATAGGTCCGTCACCTAGCGGTGCATCAAGGACATAATTCTTCTGTGCAGCAATGAGGATAAACCTCAGATCACGGATCCAATCCGCATCATTGCTACTAACATCTTTCAACACAATTTTCTCTAGGAACATATCAAAATAAACACAGGGAAGCAATAACGCGAGCTATTGATCTACAACATGATTTGCAAAATACTACCAGGACTAAGTTCATGATAAATTTAAGTTCAATTTAATCATATTACTTAAGAACTCCCACTTAGACAGACATCTCTCTAGTCATCTAAGTGATCACGTGATCCAAATCAACTAAACCATAACCGATCATCACGTGAGATGGAGTAGTTTTCAATGGTGAACATCGTTATGTTGATCATATCTACTATATGATTCACGCTCGACCTTTCGGTCTCCGTGTTCCGAGGCCATATCTGCATATGCTAGGCTCGTCAAGTTTAACCTGAGTATTCTGCGTGCGCAACTGTTTTGCACCCGTTGTATTTGAACGTAGAGCCTATCACACCCGATCATCACGTGGTGTCTCAGCACGAAGAACTTTCGCAACGGTGCATACTCAGGGAGAACACTTCTTGATAATTTAGTGAGAGATCATCTTATAATGCTACCGTCAATCAAAGCAAGATAAGATGCATAAAAAGATAAACATCACATGCAATCAATATAAGTGATATGATATGGTCATCATCATCTTGTGCTTGTGATCTCCATCTCCGAAGCACCGTCATGATCACCATCGTCACCGGCGCGACACCTTGATCTCCATCGTAGCATCGTTGTCGTCTCGCCAATCTTATGCTTCCACGACTATCACTACCGTTTAGTAATAAAGTAAAGCATTACATCGCGATTGCATTGCATACAATAAAGCGACAACCATATGGCTCCTGCCAGTTGCCGATAACTTGGTTACAAAACATGATCATCTCATACAATAAAATTCAGCATCATGTCTTGACCATATCACATCACAACATGCCCTACAAAAACAAGTTAGACGTCCTCTACTTTGTTGTTGCATGTTTTACGTGGCTGCTACGGGCTTAAGTAAGAACCAATCTCACCTACGCATCAAAACCACAACGATAGTTTGTCAAATAGACTCCGTTTTAACCTTCGCAAGGACCGGGCGTAGCCATACTTGGTTCAACTAAAGTTGGAGAGGCAGTCGCCCGCAAGCCATCTCTGTGCAAATCACGTCGAGGGAACCGGTCTCGCGTAAGCGTACGCGTAAGGTTGGTCCGGGTCGTCTCGTCCAACAATACCGCCGAACCAAAGTATGACATGCTGGTAGGCAGTATGACTTGTATCGTCCACAACTTACTTGTGTTCTACTCGTGCATATAACATCAACATCAATAACCTAGGCTCGGATGCCACTGTAGGGTTTCGTAGTAATTTCAAAAAATTTCCTACGCACACGCAAGATCATGTGATGCATAGCAACGAGACCCGGGGGGTTCCGGTAACCTCCCGGTAACCCGGTAAAATCCCGATTTCACCCGGAACACTTCCGATGTCCAAACATAGGCTTCCAATATATCAATCTTTATGTCTCGACCATTTCGAGACTCCTCGTCATGTCCGTGATCACATCCGGGACTCCGAACAACCTTCGGTACATCAAAATGCATAAACTCATAATATAACTGTCATCGTAACCTTAAGCGTGCGGACCCTACGGGTTCGAGAACAATGTAGACATGACCGAGACACGTCTCTGGTCAATAATCAATAGCGGGACCTGGATGCCCATATTGGCTCCTACATATTCTACGAAGTTCTTTATCGGTCAGACCGCATAACAACATACGTTGTTCCCTTTGTCATCGGTATGTTACTTGCCCGAGATTCGATCGTCGGTATCCAATACCTAGTTCAATCTCGTTACCGGCAAGTCTCTTTACTCGTTCCATAATACATCATCTCACAACTAACATATTAGTTGTCATGCTTGCAAGGCTTATGTGATGTGTATTACCGAGAGGGCCCAGAGATACCTCTCCGACAATCGGAGTGACAAATCCTAATCTCGAAATACGCTAACCCAACATCGACCATTGGAGACACCTGTAGTACTCCTTTATAATCACCCAGTTACGTTGTGACGTTTGGTAGTACCCAAAGTGTTCCTCCGGTAAACGGGAGTTGCATAATCTCATAGTCATAGGAACATGTATAAGTCATGAAGAAAGCAATAGCAACATACTAAACGATCGGGTGATAAGCTAATGGAATGGGTCATGTCAATCAGATCATTCTACTAATGATATGACCTCGTTAATCAAATAACAACTCATTGTTCATGGTTAGGAAACATAACCATCTTTGATTAACGAGCTAGTCAAGTAGAGGCATACTAGTGACACTCTGTTTGTCTATGTATTCACACATGTATTATGTTTCCGGTTAATACAATTCTAGCATGAATAATAAACATTTATCATGATATAAGGAAATAAATAATACCTTTATTATTGCCTCTAGGGCATATTTCCTTCAGGAGCGAGACGTGGGGGATCGAGGGGAGTGGGGGGTAGCGGTTAGGGTTTCTGTCGGGTGGGGGGATAAGGTGGGAGCGGGGTGGGTCGGCCGGCTGGGCCAGTCGGCTGGGCCTTTGCCCAGTTGGGCTGGCCAGCTGGGCCACAGATGGCCCAGTGGGGGGTGCCTCTTTTTATTTTTAGTTAGATTTGTCTTTTCCTTTTATTTATTTCATTTTCTATTTTATTTCATTTTAATATATTTAGACATTTTCAAAAAGGGTGTTTGTTGCACTATAATCACCTAGGCATTTAACTGCACACTCCGAACATTTTAGTTTAATATTTTGAAAACTTTGTCGCTTGACATTAATTTGAATTTGAATTTGAAAAGGTTTCGAATCATTGCGAGGTTAGCAACAATAAGAGTGGTGATGTGGCATCATTAACATGGAATTACTGTAGCCTAAATATCCGGGCGTCACAATTCTCCTCCACTACAAGAAATCTCGTCCCGAGATTTAAGCGGTGGAGTAAGGGGGGAAAGGTGTTGGTAGCGAAAAACCTAACGAGTCTTCTCGGTCTTGGCTGCCCTTTCAAAGAGGTTGATCCTTTTCGTTGATGTATTCATTTTTCTGCTTTACGTAATGATGATGAAGTGGCCATCCTTTCTTCGGGATCTTTATCGTACTTACGGAAAAGAAAAAGGGGTGGGCATTCCGGGAGAAACGGACCTCTGCAAGGTCGACTATCTGGTCGATAACATCGAGGAAGATGGTGGAACTAACTCTCGAATTTAAACTTAAGAAAATATCAAGAGAAAAGTAAGGAGGTATCATGTGAAGTTTCGAGCGGGCAGGCAATCGTTTGATGCCTGAAATAGGGCGTGGAAGGGGTTCAAAGCAATAGGTGTAAGTATTGTGTCCGATACCAGAATTGATGATCTCTCAGAAGGTGGCTCGTGAATCACATATGAGACCAAGTGCGAGGAACAACCTTAAAATAGGGGGTGTATAGGAGAGTCAGGTTTCGATCCTGTGGAACTGTGGGTTATGGGCCCACCATGTGGGTTTTTTTTAGGAGCAGTGACATCTTGCACGGTCATGATAGTAAGGCATGTCAGAGAGTACCATGTTAGTTATGTCGGCAACAACGTTGGTACCAAGGGCGAGGGACGAAGAGAACCATTTTCCTGCTCGTTGAACGAGGCGGACCAGTAGGCAAAGTTCTCGTCCATCGGTGGTTACCGGAATGTCATCAACAAAAGTAACAGGGTCACACCAGACAGGAAGGTACACCGAGGTGTTTACCTAAGCAGGGGATTACCACTGCTCGATTAAGTAGTTTACAAGAAAGTTTGAACAAAACAACGGGAAGGAAAATGTGCTTAAACACGTATATCAGGGGTATATCCTTCCCAAGGACAAGCAGAGCATGATATCCATGACAGGATATTATGTAGAAAACTCCTTAGGTAGGGGAGAGAAATTTCATGACATTACTCATAAAACGGTGCTTGGATAATTGAGCAAGAAACATTTAGCATTGGGCTTCAAACATTCTTATTGAAAATCGGAGTACCACAGGCATGCTTCGAGATAGCATTGACATGGTCATTAGGTGAAGATCAGACTTTGGAAACACAAAGGATCCATCAGGAACAACTTATAGAATAAGTCTTCCAATTTCCTCACGGAAGAATGACTAACACTGCTAAAAGGAAGAACTATAACAATAGGCCCTCCGGGCAGGTGTGTTAGGATGACATCACCTTATCGGGTTAAAGACCAATGAATATGTTCAAACCATCACATCTGACCAAGGTTCAGGTATGATTGGTGTCAGGATACCTCGGGCTCAGGATGCCTGAGAAGAAAGGTGCAACACAAATTGATGGGATAACACTGTAAGATTCTCGGGAAATGAACCATGAAGTGATTTCCGTTAACAATAGTTCATCATTATCCCCAGGAGAGGACAAGGAGGTGGATGATGAACTCAACGACAATTCTTCGAGATTTCCAAAAGATGGATTTCCACAATTAAGTGAACAAGGAGATAACATTTGTCAGATCAAATGATATAAGGAAGTAAGCTCGAGGAAAACATACACAATTAAACATTGGTTGAAAGGTGCACCCGAAATATGGGTTGGGTTGCACGATCAATGTCAGAATGGTGATTCAATAATCAACAGTCTAAGAATGAACGTCCGACCATTAACTTCAAAGCAATAGGGTTGCTAGAAGTTTTGGGATTACACATCACAGTCTATTTGTCGGTGTTTAGAAATAACACGGTGACCAGGAAAAGAATGGTGATGGTGATAAGTATCACTTGTATCAAGAATTCTCCAGAGGTGGTGAAATTCTCACAACATTGAGGACATAAGAGATGTTAATGTTCCAAGGTAAAGAAGAACATTTACTGGATAACAAGGAACTCAAGGTATAACACCAAACACGAACAAGCTTGTGTTGGTGGGAAGGCAATAAAGTGGTCAATGATAACACAAATCATCAAGGGCAAGGATGGTATTTCTCATCATGAACTCAATTGATATCCTGGAAGAGCTCAGAACGGTCATGATGATCACGACACATTTGTCGAGAGATTCCATGAAGACGTAATCAATCAGCGACGACATTAAGTCAAAGGAATGAGGTAGCGGAAGGTTATTGGAACCATGGGTAGGACACAAACTTGAAACCAAGCTTGTTGTTCAAGGCGAAATTATATGACGATGAGGACCGACGTAAGGTTAGTTCATCGTCGAAAATTGTGCTCCGAGAAGAAGGACCGGGTAGCACAGTTAAAATCATCACGACAATGATATAGCCAAACAGGCTACGAATGGCGTGATCGGGTACAAACTCGTATTTATAGAAGCTTACTAAAGAGTTGTTGAACCGTAGTGCGGACTCGGTTCAGTTATCGGTGTCTTTGAGTGTATAATAACTCAGAGCCCGCGAAAAATTGGAATCAGTGGGAAGGTAGCACTTGATGAAGAACTCCTAAGAAGTTATGCAGTTCCATGATAATCTCGAGATACCAGGGGGGTAATACTCGACACAAGATCAAAGTAAAGGTTGGACTGGTGTATTGATCCATAGGAGACAATTGTTTTAACTTGTCCGAGAAATGAGATCAAAGAAGAACAATCATGGTCGGAACGACGGTTGCAAGGGATCAATTCACAGATACCATATGTTAGTTATCAAGGAAATAGTTATTGTTACAAGAAGCTTCCATGATAGGATATACATCGCGTCCATGGGCATGAACACAAAGTTCAAGGTCGACTCCCACTTCTCCAATGCATACCCTTTCATTCACTTCTCGCTTTCGATGAAGTTATAGCGTTGAAATTTTATCTGGCAAAATACCAGAAGAGTATGATTCATGAAAACCTTCGGGTTCACACAGTTTAGAGAGGGCATATGTTCATCCCACAGGGGCTTCTTAGAAACATATACCACAATCTTTAGGAGTAATTAACTCAAACTCGATGGCAGAGCTTGGTTGAGAAAAGCAGAGGATACAATTTACCAAAGGCATTATGTATCCGAGGAAAGGCTCACAAGGTGATCAAATGTGAAGGACACTATCGGATAACAATCCAACAAAGTACTTGATGGTCCACAAAGGATCTGATACGAGTATCGGTACTCAACAAGAGGAAGAAGAATGCAAGGAGATCAGATTATAGAAACAACTGACTAACTCAATTGTCAAATGCAAAGGAATTATGATTTCCAGATCAAGGGATCAAAAGCAATGCTCTGATTAGGGATGGATAAGTTGAATAGCCTTAGGGTACAATCAACGACAATTGGATTGGTCGAGAACCAATTCCAGTTAAAAGAATGGAAGCTCAGCCGGAAAGGTAATTTATAAGGATCAATGATGATTGCGTGTATTCGCAACATATTGAGTCAACAGACTCAAAATGATAATGACAAGGAATGTCAATAAGATTTCTATACTTATGGGGTTAATCATAATGAAAGCAAACAAGAAATTCCAGAGCAATAGGTTGCTGAGGATTTTCGGAATATCGGGTGGTATTTCGAAGACTTTTATGTAACACATGAACAACTAGGGGATGAGCGGATACTCGATAAGTGCGAGAATTTATTTGAAGGGGGTATTCATGTGGCAAAGAACTGCTAGGCAGTAGGCACAAAGTATTCTCGGAACAATAGAGAAAACTTCGGGGTATCTTGTAATAACAAGATCAATGGGGGATGATCATATGAATGGCAAGTGTAAGTAGTTATCCATACGGATTTATCGGTGGTCAGGAATAGCAAAAGTGATGGGCACAAAGTCTCGAGAGAACATCAGAGAGTATCTTCGGAATCTACTGATGTAGCAGGCGATCCTCTGCAGTAAGGGGCTCTCCGGGTGGATGCGATCACGAGATCCTAATCTTAGAGTTAGCAAATTCATTTAACCCGAATAGTAGAGAGATCAGAGTCCCAGAGTATAGGTCGACGAGTAAAAGATCCTACTACCACCCGATGGCGACGTGGGCCCATGGGCCACACAGCCATGTTAGTAAAAGTTTTTCAACCACTAGACTCGACTTCGGCCAAGGAGTTGGAAAGGGGGATTCCTACAGGCAGTCGGCTCTGATACCAACTTGTGACGCCCCCGATTCAATCGTACACTAATCATGCACGCAAATGTGTACGATCAAGATCAGGGACTCACGGGAAGATATCACAACACAACTCTAAAACATAAATAAGTCATACAAGCATCATAATACAAGCCAGGGGCCTCGAGGGCTCGAATACAAGTGCTCGATCATATACGAGTCAGCGGAAGCAACAACATCTGAGTACAGACATAAGTTAACCAAGTTGCCATAAGATGGCTAGCACAAACTGGGATACAGATCGAAAGAGGCGCAGGCCTCCTGCCTGGGATCCTCCTAAACTACTCCAGGTCGTCGTCAGCGGGCTGCACGTAGTAGTAGGCACCTCCGGTGTAGTAGGGGTTATCATCGACGGTGGCGTCTGGCTCCAGGGCTCCAGCATCTGGTTGCGACAACCAGAAAGAAAGGAAAAGGGAAAAAAGGGGGAAGAAGGCAACCGTGAGTACTCATCCAAAGTACTCGCAAGCAAGGAACTACACTACATATGCATGGGTATATGTGTAAGGAGGCCATATCAGTGGACTGAACTGCAGAATGCCAGAATAAGAGGGGGATAGCTAATCCTGTCGAAGACTATGCTTCTCGCAGCCACCGTCTTGCATCAAGTAGAAGAGAGTAGATTGAAGTCCTCCAAGTAGCATCTCCAAGTAGCATCTCATAGCATAATCCTACCCGGCGATCCCCTCCTCATATCCCTGAGGTAGAGCGACCACCGGTTGTATCTGGCACTTGGAAGGGTGTGTTTTATTAAGTATCCAGTTCTAGTTGTCATAAGGTCAAGGTACAACTCCAAGTCGTCCTGTTACCGAAGATCACTGCTATTCGAATAGATTAACTTCCCTGCAGGGGTGCACCAACTTACCCAGCACGCTTGATCCCATTTGGCCGGACACACTTTCCTGGGTCATGCCCGGCCGTGGAAGATCAACACGTCGCAGCCCCACCTAGGCTCAACAGAGAGGCCAGCACGCCGGTCTAAACCTAAGCGCACAGGGGTCTGGGTCCATCGCCCATAGCACACCTGCACGTTGCGAGGGCGGCCGAAAGCAGACCTAGCCTAGTGGCGTTCCAGTCCAATTCGGCGCGCGCCGCTCCGTCGCTGACGTCTGAAGTGCTTCGGCTGATAGCACGACGTCGGGATACCCATAACTACTCCCGCGTAGATGGTTAGTGCGTATAAGCTCGTAGCCAACTCAGATGAAATACCAAGATCTCGTTAAGCGTGTTAAGTATCCGCGAACGCCGAACAGGGCCAGGCCCACCTGTCTCCTAGGTGGTCTCAACCTGCCCTGTCGCTCCGCCACAAAGATCCACACAGAGGGCCGTCGGGACAAAGGTCCTTTCAGCTCCCAATCCGTGAATCACTCGCGGGTACTCTTCGAGCTGACCCGACTTTAGTCACCATCTGTATAGTATGTATGAATGTATAGTATATACCCGTGATCACCTCCCGAGTGATCACGGCCCAATAGTATAGCAAGGCAGACTGACAAGAATGTAGGGCCAATGATGATAAACTAGCATCCTATACTAAGCATTTAGGATTGCAGGTAAGGTATCAACAGATGTAGCAACAATGTCAGGCTATGCATCAGAATAGGATCAACGGAAAGCAGTAACAGGCTACACTACTCTAATGCAAGCAGTATAGAAGAGAATAGGCGATATCTGGTGATCAAGGGGGGGGGCTTGCCTGGTTGCTCTGGCAAGAGAGAGGGGTCGTCAACTCCGTAGTCGAACTGGGCAGCAGCAGCGTCGGTCTCGTAGTCTACCGGAGATAAGAGGGGGAAGAAACAATGAATACAATGCAAACATAAACACGACGATGCGTGACGCGACAATGAGCGGTGCTAGGTGTGCCCTAACGTGGTATGAGGTGGTACCGGTTAAGGGGGGAAACATCCGGGAAAGTATTCCCCGTGTTTCGCATTTTCGGGCACAGGAGCCGGAGGGGGAAAGTTGCGGGTTCGATAGGTTAGGGGTGTGTGGCGGACGAACGGACTGCGCATCCGGATTCGTCTTGTCGTTCTGAGCAACTTTCATGTTGAAAATATTTTAATCCGAGTTACGGATTAAAAGATATGATTTTCTAAAGATTTTATTAATTTCTGGAATTTAACTAATTAATTAATTAATTCAAAAAAATGGATTTATGACGTCAGCATGATGTCATGCTGACGTCAGCAGTCATCAGGGTTGACTTGGTCAACCTGACATGTGGGTCCCGTTCGTCATACTCTGTTAGTTAATTAACAGTAGTTAATTAGGTTAATTAGCCATTAGGTTAATTAATCAGGATTAATTAAATTAATTATTTATTTAACTAATTAATTAATATTTTAATTATTATTTATTTATTTATTTTAACGTTCTGGGGTGGGACCCTGTGGTCAGTGGCACTGAGTGCCCAGTCAGCATTGTTGACCATGGTCAACGTGGTCAACCGAGTCCAGGGGGGCCACGGGCAGCGACCCAGAGGCGGGCCACGTCGGTGCCAGGTTAGCGCCGGCGCCGGAGCAATGCCGGCGAGGCCATCCGCGACGGCCGAACGCCGGAGATGGCCGGAATCGCGCTATGGCGCGCCATTCGAGCCCTGTTCGGGCGCGTTCGAAGGGTGGGGCTAGGCCGCATCCAACCGTGATGGTGGCGCGGGACGTAATGGCCGGAATCTTCGCCGGCGGCGAGTGGAGGCGGTGGTGGCGTTCGGGAGGTTGCGGGAACGGGGCTACGGGGCGCAGGGGGCGTGGCCAGGGACGGGGCGAGAGGGAGGCGCGGGGTGCGGCAGTGCGCAACCCGGCGTGGCGGCGACGGCGGCCCTTGGGCGCGGGCGTGCTCGCCGGGGCCGTGGCTCGGGCGATAAGGGGCGCGGCCGGCACGGGGCTACCCGAGCGGTGCCGAGGCAAGGAGGAGCTCCGTGTGGGAGGTCCGGCGAGGGAGGGGAGGCCGAAGCACGGGGCGAGGGAGAGAGAGGAGGGGCGCAGAGGCCGTGGCCTCACCGGAGTCGTAGGGTCTGGGCAGCGGTGGTCGAGGGGGGTGACGGGGATGGCGCGACGCAGGTGGACGACGGTGTGACGGTCCGGCGAGGAGGCATGGTCGAGGCGGTGAGGCGACGTCGGGCGGTGGCATCATCGGGGCGCCGCGGCGAGGCGCCCAGATCAAGGGGGGGGAGGAGGCGAGGAGGACGGTGATGGGGCGTCGCCGGGATGGGCGCCCGCGGCGGGGCGTGAGGCGGCGCGGTCGCCGGTGTTAGCTGCCCCCGATCTAGATCGGGGGGGAGGGGGAGGGAGCGAGACGTGGGGGATCGAGGGGAGTGGGGGGTAGCGGTTAGGGTTTCTGTCGGGTGGGGGGATAAGGTGGGAGCGGGGTGGGTCGGCCGGCTGGGCCAGTCGGCTGGGCCTTTGCCCAGTTGGGCTGGCCAGCTGGGCCACAGATGGCCCAGTGGGGGGTGCCTCTTTTTATTTTTAGTTAGATTTGTCTTTTCCTTTTATTTATTTCATTTTCTATTTTATTTCATTTTAATATATTTAGACATTTTCAAAAAGGGTGTTTGTTGCACTATAATCACCTAGGCATTTAACTGCACACTCCGAACATTTTAGTTTAATATTTTGAAAACTTTGTCGCTTGACATTAATTTGAATTTGAATTTGAAAAGGTTTCGAATCATTGCGAGGTTAGCAACAATAAGAGTGGTGATGTGGCATCATTAACGTGGAATTACTGTAGCCTAAATATCCGGGCGTCACAGGTGTGTATAATAATAAGAGTGCACGTGCGTTGGACTAAGCTGGAATCTGCAAGCATTCAACTCAAGAGAGAAGACAAGTAATATGGTCTATGAAGAATGCTCGATATTGGAAAACTCTAGAAAAATCCTTTGTATGCAAAGATGCAAATGGATAAATTGTCTTTCAAGTTCAACTACGAGCAAGGATATAGCATCTGCAAGACTACTAGTTCTATGAAGAATAGACCCACCCATAGAGGGCAGGGCACTCGCACAAGTAAAGAAATCTTGAATAACTCCTTTCCCAATAATATTACCGCTTTCAATCCAAAACTTTTTAATGTGTAAAATAGTAGGATCTTCAAGAGGATCTTCAAAAACATCAAAGTTTTCCATATTATTATCCTTATCAACGATAACCTCCCCCGTTTCAAACATGACGGCAGCACAGAGAACAAACACACAAGAAGCAAGTTAAAAAGAGACGAACGGAAAGAGAGGGCGAATAAAACGGCAAGGGTGAAGTGGGGGAGAGGAAAACAAGAGGCAAATGGAAAATAATGTAATGTGAGGGATAAGAGTTTGTGATGGGTACTTGGTATGTCTTGACTTGTGCGTAGACTCCCCGACAACGGCGCCAGAAATCCTTCTTGCTACCTCTTGAGCATGCGTTGGTTTTCCCTTGAAGAGGAAAGGGTAATGCAATAAAGTAGCGTAAGTATTTCCCTCAGTTTTTGAGAACCAAGGTATCAATCCAGTAGGAGGCCACACGCAAGTCCCTCGTACCTACACAAACAAATAAGAACCTTGCAACCAACGCGATAAAGGGGTTGTCAATCCCTTCACGGCCACTTGCAAAAGTGAGATCTGAAAGAGATGATAAGATAATATTGGTATTTTTATGATAAATATTAAAAGTAAAGACTGCAAAATAAATAGCGATAGAAATAGCTAGTTGACAGAAGATTAATATGATGGAAAATAGACCCGGGGACCATAGGTTTCACTAGTGGCTTCTCTCAAGATAGCATAACACTACTAGGGAAAAGCCTAGCAGTAGCGCGGGTTTTGGGTGTATCAGTAGCGCGGGCGCCCGCGCTACTGATATGGCACCACAGCTAACTTGTAGCAGTAGCGCGTGTATAACCCTCGCTACTGCTACTACTGATAGTAGTAGCGTGGTTGACGCCCGCGCTACTACTACTTAGCTGTAGCACGGGTCAGCGCCCCGCGCTACTACTAACTATTTGGAAATTAAAAAAATTAAATTGCATCCATGGTTGCTGCTGCTGGGCGTCATCGTCCTCTCCAACCATGGTTGCTGCTGGTCCTGGAGGGGATGAAGTTGTCCATGGTGATGGTGGCCGCCGAAGTTGGAGCCAACGCTCGAGACCTAGATGAAGGTGCTCGTGCTAGTCCCGATGTTGTTGCTTCTGCTACCGCTCCTCCTCCTCCTCGTCCTCCCATGCATTGGAATCTGCAGAGCTCGTCAAACATGCAAGCCAGTCAGCGACCCCAGCGCAGAAATGGAGGACGTGATGCGTGCATCGCATGGTGGGAGATGAGTTGGTGGCGCGCGTTGCTGGAAGAAGAGCTCTAACCGCCACCGTCCTTGGCTAGCTCCACGGAGCCCCCATTGGCGTCCCTCTGGACGCCGCCGCTGCCCTCCGTGCCTGACCCGGTGGCCCCGGCAGCAGCAGCCTCCTCCTCCTCCTGGACGTGGTCGTCATCTGTGTCGAGAGACGCCGAGGGAGAGGAGGTCATCAAATTTGGGGAAGGCACCGAGGTGTGAGATCAGTGGCGGCGGTGGGTGAGGATGGGAATCACGGGTGGGAGGAAAAGGGGAATGTGAGAGTGTGGGAGAGAGGAGGGATTTGGCAGAGGATACGGGGACTTCACATACCTTTTACCTAGTAGTAGCGAGGGGTATAAACCCGCGCTACTACTATCAACTTAGTTGTAGCGCGGGTTCATACCCCTCGCTACTACTATGGCATGTCCCGGGGGGCACGGTAGAGACTGCTTAGTAGTAGAGAGGGTTAAAAACCCGCGCTACTACTATCAATTTAGTAGTAGCGAGGGTTAAAAACCCGCGCTACTAGTAAGTAGTAGTAGCGAGGGTTATAAACCCATGCTATTAGTAAGCGTCTGCCTATAAGTGTTACCCTAGTAGTGTAAGTATTATGGTGGGTGAACAAATTACTGTCGAGCAATTGATAGAAAAGTGCATAATTATGATAATATCTAGGCATGATCATGTATATAGGCATCACGTCCGCGACATGTAGACCGAAACGATTCTGCATCTACTACTATTACTCCACACATCGACCGCTATCCAGCATGCATCTAGAGTATTAAGTTCATAAGAACATAGTAACGCATCAGGCAAGATGACATGATGTACAGGGATAAACTCAAGCAATATGATATAAACCCCATCTTTTTATCCTCGATGGCAACAATACAATACGTGTCGTTTCCCCTTCTGTCACTGGGATCGAGCAACGCAAGATTGAACCCAAAGCTAAGCACTTCTCGCATTGCAAGAAAGATCTATCTAGTAGTCCAAACCAAGCTAATAATTCGAAGAGACTTGCAAGGATAACAAATCATACATAAAAGAATTAAGAGGAGATTCAAATATTGTTCATAGATAATCTTGATCATAAACCCACAATTCATCGGATCTCGACAAACACACCACAAAAAGAGTTACATCGAATAGATCCCCAAGAAGATCAAGGAGAACTTTGTATTGAGATCCAAAGAGAGAGAAGAAGCCATCTAGCTAATAACTATGGACCCAAAGGTCTGAGGTAAACTACTCACACATCATCGGAGAGGCTATGGTGTTGATGTAGAAGCCCTCCGTGATTGATTCCCCCTCCGGCGGAGCGCCGGAACAGGCCCCACGATGGGATCTCACGGGTACAGAAGGTTGCGGCGGTGGAAATAGGGTTTCGTGGTGCTCCTGGATGTATTCGGGGTATATGGGTATATATAGGAGGAAGAAGTAGGTCGGTGGAGCTATGAGGGGCCCATGAGGGTGGGGGCATGCCCAGGGGGGCAGGCGCGCCTTCCTGCCTCGTGGCCTCCTTGATTGTTTCTTGATGTCCACCCCAAGTCCTCCAGATCATGTTTGTTCCAAAAATAACTCTCCCGAAGGTTTCATTCCGTTTGGACTCTGTTTGATATTCCTTTTCTGCGAAACACTGAAATAGGCAAAAAACAGCAATTTGCACTGGGCCTTGGGTTAATAGGTTAGTCCCAAAAATAATATAAAAGTGCTTAGTAAAGCCCATTAAACATCCAAAACAGATAATATAATAGCATGGAACAATCAAAAATTATAGATACGTTGGAGACGTATCAAGGTTGCGCCAGGATGAAAGGTTCATGATCGCATAAGTCGCTCGAGATGGCCAACCGATTGCTCCCAAGCGGACCAAGGACACATTTGTACATCAGTGCGGAGTTATTGTTAGGGAGAGCATCCCGATCGGCATCCAAGAATGGAATAAGAAGAAGGACCCTGAAGTTTCTTATGTCCAGGATAGACTGGAAGATGATCTTTGGAACTCACTGATGACAAATTTTAGCCTACCGCCAGAGGAGGATCCGAATAACCCAGTTATAGAGCGAAAGGTCAAGGCGTTTGCTCTTAAAAAGAAGACAAAACTATTTAAGAACTGGAAGAAAGATTTGGACAAAAAAGTTGTCGAGAAAGACGAGACTCCAGAATTCATCAGTCAATATGAGAAGATAAGAGATCACTTGCCCACATTTGTGGCCTACAAGAAATCGGAGAAGGGTAAGCAAAGGTCACTGACAAACAAGCAAATGCTGCAAAGAAGAAGTATCACCATTCTACGGGGTCAGGTGGCTACAGCAAAGCCTGGCCTACATGGGACAAAGCTGAGCAAGACCTACCTGCTAAAGGGGTCCAACCAGCGACATTGCACTGGCCAGATTGGGCAAGAACTTGGTTCTTCAGGGTTGGGGGAACTTTGGACCCAGAATCAGGGAAGTGTGTTTGGACAAACGATCAACTTGCAATACCCATCACGAAGCTTGAGAAAGCAACCAATGCGGCGCAGGAAGGGACGTTCATTCCCAATAGAGAGAAGGATGAGATGACAGAGGCCCTCTGGAATCCTGAACACCCTGTACGAACACGAGGCACATTAGGCTCCATTCCATGGGTGCATGGGTTTCTTGACAGCGGTGGTTATAGAAGCTGAGAGAGAAGGAAGAAAGAGGAAGCAAGCGAAATGCAGAAGCTCAGTGCAAGATTAGCGAAACTAGAGGAACTTGAGAGCCAGCGAGCTACCGGTCAACCATCTCAGCGGCACGAAGATCCTTCCTTTGACACTGCCCCAGAAGCTACCCAACCATCTCAGCAGAGAAGCAGTGTGGCTTCCGCGGAGCTCGTTCAGCCTGATTTCACGGCTCCTCGCTACCCCGTGGATAGTATCACCGAGGCTGGACATTGTGTGCTAATGGCAAAATGCGAGAACCTGGCCTCGAAGGCGGCGGTCGGCTCTGTTTTACCTCCTCGAGCTGAGGGAATTTTCCATTGTCGTTCGGTTCCACATGGCTGCTATTGTCACGATGGATGAAATAATGGAGGGATTTGAGGGGCTGGAGCTTGACTACCCTACAGGTGAAGGGGATATTCTTCTGGAAAATGCTTTAAGGAGTACCTGTCTATGAAGAAAGGAGAACATCAAGCTTCCAAACTGGACGTTGTCTCAGCAGACTCAGCCGGATGAGGCCCCTCAGCAGACTTAGCCAGATGAGGCCCCTCAGCAAAGTCCTCTTCCACTATCTCGGGAGCGTCAGCGGACTCCGCCTCCTCCTCCTCCGCCTCCTCCGGCGCGTTAGCGGACTCCGCTGCCTCAGCAATGGCGGAAGAGAGCCGCAGTCGCTCTAGCGGGTAGCAGTACAAAAGGCGGAAAAAAAATCAGAGCTGGTACAAGCCTCAGGGTTCCTCCAAAGTTACCATATGAGAGGACTGACGAGGAAACCAACGACATCGTGGATGCCAAAGTGCAGGCCCATTTTGAATGGAAACATCCACCTCCGAAGGAAACAATAGATCCGGTGAGCGAACCGCACTCTGGATGCCCTTAAGAGACCACCACCGCCTCCACCATAATCCAACTATGACCGATGCATTGAAAAGACATATGATGAAGCGCGGCGGTCGGGAAGTACTGCCAGTGCCGCAAGATGAAGAAGTTGGAAAACAAGTCCCCAGCTCGGCGAACAGGAGAAGCAATCGTGCCCCTCACTCAAGGTGTCTAGCGATATCGCTAATCATCCTGGGCTATGTAACATCCCAATTTTCAATTTGGATGTTAATCATTAGGTCATCATATGCATCCATGATTCTTGCATTTTTGAATTTGGTTTATTTGGAGTTTTGATCCTAGAAACCTTAAGCAACTCAAGGACCATTTGAGAGAGTTGGAGGCTTTCATAAAATTCCATTTTGTTTTTAATTTTCAAAAATTGGTAAATTGGATCAAGGTGATTTTTATTTGAAATTGTTTTTCCAATTATTTCAAAATAAATAAAATAACGAGAGAATATAATATGACTTCTTCCATAACAGCGAGGAAATAATGGAAATTTAATTTTGAATAAAAATATATTATTATTTTGAATTTTTATTTTACAGTTTATTCGGATAAATTATGGAAAAATTGCATTTTAGCCCAGAAAAATGTTCATGTTGTCCTAAATATTAGGAGAGGACCGTGAAAATTATTTTTGGGATTTTAGGATTTTAATTTTTACTAGCAAAAGAGCCCGTGTGTTGCAAGGGGAGAGAAAACATAACACACACTCTTAACCCAACAACCATCACTCAAGACCACAATAGGTCCACTCCTTTATTTTTGCGAGGCATCATATTTGTGTTGCCGCTTATCCTCCTTCTCACCCTCACCGGCGATGGCCTCGATGTTCACACAAAATAACAACAAAAGTGTTTGAATATGGTTAATCCTAAGGCGTCTCTCTTTCCCTCTCTCTCCTCCCTCTCCCTCTCTCTCTCTCTCTCTTACTTTCTCTCACTCTTGCGATGAGAAATCTGTTGTTTTCCCCTGCGACATTTTTCAGAGGTATGCATGTGTAGTTATTGATTTTTTTTCCTATATGGTTATAGTGGGGAGTTTATTTGCAATCCGGATCGCCGCCGGTACGAAAGAAAAACAAATCTTACGCTATAAATTATAAGTTCGCTTCCAAAACAATATTTAAAAAAAATAAAAGGTAAAATTAACATCATATTTAGATTCCACACATTTTTCTAATAAAATTTCATATATAATATGTTAAAATCGAAGTTACGGTTCAAAAGATACGGATAATTTACAAATTCATTTGTTTGATTTAAATATATTCCAAAGTAATATTTAAAAATAATTAACAGGTAAAAATAATCTCATATTCATATTCTACATATATTTCTAATCAAATTTCATATATAACATGTTCAAATCGGAGTTACGGTTTAAAAGATATGGATGATTTTAAAAAGCATTTGTTTGACTTAAATATGATCCGCGGATGAATTACCGAAAAAATGAGTGGGGTTTGTGAAAAATGTAAAATAACGGTTCAGGTGTGACTTCAATTCGGACTGCGCATTGATTTCAAGAAAACACGGGGACTTTTGTGTAAAATATGAAAAAAGATTCGTTTTAACTTAAAACAGGACTGCGGGTTGAATTCTCTAAAATAGAGGGACTTTTCTGAAAAATGCCATGATGGACGACCAGAAACCCAATTTGCTTTATTATTAGGTAAAGTTTTTATTTTGATTTTTCTTTGTGGTGAAATTATTTTAAAAAAAAAAATCGACCGACTGGGCCGAACCCCAGCCAGCCCGCTCGCGTCGCCGCCTTCCCGAGCAAGGATGGAGTCGTGCTCTCGCACGCCTCGCCGGAGTCCGCCTGGACTCCAACTCGGTC